>NC_064853.1:92336778-92636778 GCF_024139225.1 Suncus etruscus
GTAAGAGGCTTCCCTGCACTTTGTCCAGTGAATATACCCACACATTAATCTTGATCAGTTGCCAACAAATACTTAATGAAGGCTTTGTTGGCATGGTTGAAGATGCTCCTTTGCTTTATTTACCATTTATAGAGAAACTTCAGAAAGGAAAATTCATAGATCTTGTCACTATGTAAGATTTCTGCTGCCCTGAGAAGCAGGCAAGTTTTTTGTATGCATAGCAAAACACAAAAAGAGCTAATGAGGATGCATTGGTTTGGGTTATTATTGAAAGATGCTTTTATTTTTAAAATGGAAGATAATCTTTAATATGTATGAACTACATATACTTATAGGGAGAGCTATAAAATACTTATTCTTTGTAGCAGCAATGTGGCTATTATTAATTTTCTTTACTATTTCTAAATATTTTAGTATTCAAAGAAAACATTTACTTATTCTTTATTAATTCTTTATTTACTGAGCACCTACTATGTGCAATATTGTGCTGCATGAAGCAGAAAAATATAAGTTAAGAATTATATTCTGACCTTGAGTATGACAATGCAGTTAAAGAGGGGCAGCACCTACAGTCTACTTTCCAATGCAGGGCAACAATACAAGGAGAATTGAATGGATTTCTGTCATTGTCAAATGAAGCTGGTGATAAGGGAAGAATGCCTATCTCTTAGGGTTCTTGATTTCTATTCTTTATAAAATGAACAACTTGACCCAGGAAATATCTTTAAAGATGGTCAAATTCTAAGATTCTGTGAATTTCAGCAATGTTCAAAAATGATTAAACACTTGACTTGAATAGACATCCAAGGTTTTCTAGGAAGAGTTTGACTTGAGATGGTGTTTTAAAGATGGAGAAGATGGGCCGGAGAGATAGCACAGTGGTAAGGCATTTGCCTTAGATGCAGAAGAACAGTGGTTCGAATCTCTGCATCCCATAGGATCCCTTGAGAGTGCCAGAAGCGATTTCTGAGCATAGAGCCAGGAGGAACCCCTGAGCACTGCCGGGTGTTACTCCCCCCCCCCAAAAAAAAAGAAAAAGAAAAAAAAGAAAGGTGGAGAAGATAAGACTGAATATAGAATATCTTTTTTTTATTTTTTTTAAATTTATTTAAACACTTTAATTACATACATGATTGTGTTTGGGTTTCAGTCATGTAAAGAACACCACCCATCACCAGTGCAGCATTCCCATCACCAATGTCCCAAGTCTCCCTTCACCTCACCCGACCCCCGCCTGTACTCTAGACAGGCTCTCCATTTTCCTCATACATTCTCATTATTAGGACAGTTCAAAATGTAGTTATTTCCCTAACTAAACTCATCACTCTTTGTGGTGAGCTTCCTGAGGTGAGCTGGAACTTCCAGCTCTTTTCTCTTTTGTGTCTGAAAATTATTACAAGGGTGTCTTTCATTTTTCTTAAAACCCATAGCTGAGTGAGATTATTCCGTGTTTTTCTCTCTCTCTCTCTCTCTGACTTATTTCACTCAGCATAATAGATTCCGTGTACATCCATGTATAGGAAAATTTCATGACTTCATCTCTCCTGACAGCTGCATAATATTCCATTGTGTATATGTACCACAGTTTCTTTAGCCATTCCTCTGTTGAAGGGCATCTTGGTTGTTTCCAGAGTCTTGCTATGGTAAATAGTGCTGCAATGAATATAGGTGTAAGGAAGGGGTTTTTGTATTGTATTTTTGTGTTCCTAGGGTATATTCCTAGGAGTGGTATAGCTGGATCGTATGGGAGCTCGATTTCCAGTTTTTGGAGGAATCTCCATATCGCTTTCCATAAAGGTTGAACTAGACAGCATTCCCACCAGCAGTGGATAAGAGTTCCTTTCTCTCCACATCCCCGCCAACACTGTTTATTCTCATTCTTTGTGATGTGTGCCATTCTCTGTGGTGTGAGGTGGTATCTCATCGTTGTTTTGATTTGCATCTCCTTGATGATTAGCGATGTGGAACATTTTTTCACGTGTCTTTTGGCCATGTGTATTTCTTCTTTGTCAAAGTGTCTGTTCATTTCTTCTCCCCATTTTTTGATGGGATTAGATGTTTTTTTATTGTAAAGTTCTGTCAGTGCCTTGTATATTTTGGAGATTAGCCCCTTATCTGATGGGTATTGGGTGGATAGTTTCTCCCACTCAGTGGGTGGCTCTTGTATCCTGGGCACTATTTCCTTTGAGGTGCAGAAGCTTCTCAGCTTAATATATTCCCATCTGTTAATCTCTGCTTTCACTTGCTTGGAGAGTGCAGTTTCCTCCTTGAAGATGCCTGTAATGTCCTGGAGTGTTTTGCCTATGTGCTGTTCTATATATCTTATGGTTTTGGGGCTGATATCGAGGTCTTTAATCCATTTGGATTTTACCTTCGTACATGATGTTAGCTGGGGGTCTAAGTTCAATTTTTTGCAAGTGGCTATCCAATTGTGCCAACACCACTTGTTGAAGAGGCTTTCCCTGCTCCATTTAGGATTTCCTGCTCCTTTATCAAAAATTAGGTGGTTGTATGTCTGGGGAACATTTTCTGAGTATTCAAGCCTATTCCACTGATCTGAGGACCTATCCTTATTCCAATACCATGCTGTTTTGATAACTGTTGCTTTGTAGTACAGTTTAAAGTTGGGGAAAGTAATTTCTCCCATATTCTTTTTCCCAATGATTGCTTTAGCTATTTGAGGGTGTTTATTGTTCCAAATGAATTTCAAAAGTGTCTGATCCACTTCTTTGAAGAATGTCATGGGTATCTTTAGAGGGATGAATATAGAATATCTGACAGAGGGAAGGTGAAAGAAAAGGAAAAAGAATAGAAGAAATCAGAATGTCTGAGCAGTGATTCATTTAGGAATAATGAGTAGCATCCTAACCAGTATGAAGAACTATTACCATATAAAATCCAACAGGACAATATACATAGAACTAGATTTTGAGACATTTTCTCTTAATTATACTTTTCTCTTCTACCTATTCATTATCTATTTTTAAGCGATTGTTTTCTGGGTGGAGGGTAGAGATCACATTGAACAATATGTAGAGAATTATTTGCATCCAGGGGTTAACCCCAAGTTCTCACACATGTAAGATGTGTTGTACTATGCAAACAATCTACCCTGTCTGATTTGACTCACATTCTGATCTTGATATTATTTTCTCCCACCCTTCCTTATCTTCTCCATGTTTTCACCCCAAATTTTGCAAAGCATTTTCCCATTGCATGATACATCTTAGTCAGTAAACAATGCACACCATTGTGTGACATCTCAAAATTCATATTAAAGCTAGAAAATCTTTGTGAAGTTTAGTGTCCAACACTTACTGGATGTGTAGACTTAGACAAATACCTCATTCCAGTTACAAAATGAGGTTAACATTTCAAAGAGTTGTTCCAAGAATAAAATGAATAATTAACACTTAGAACTGTGCAGAGACAGTATTTGCTTCTCTATGTCTGTGTTGAATATTATTTGGAAATGACATAACAGTTATTTTCTGTTCTGCCATTGTAGGTTACAGCAGGTTTGTTTTTCTAAGTTTCTGTGTCCAACATCCATGGTTGTGACCTTGTGTGACAACTTTTACTTGAGTGACTTAAAACACCATCTAAGTTTATAATTTAAATATGTTAACTAAAATTTCAAGACTATTTTAGTCTTCTGAGCAAGGCCATGGCCTGAAGTTGCAGCCATTTTAATTAGTTTCACCTTCTCTGCCCTGGGATCCAGAAATCTCTAGTTGCATTATGGCCGCCTCCTGCTCCCTGTCACAGATATGACTTTACCTGCTACTATTTAAATTTTATGAATCATGCTCCCTCTGCTTGAACTCCTGAAGCCTCTGAAACTAAATGAATAATTATCAAGGCACAATTGTCACAGTTCATAAAGGATGCTGTAAAAAGAATGTTTTTCTTTTCTTATGCACTTTTTTCCCCTCAGTGTCTTCAATTTGCAGCCATTAGCATGAAGAAAATGTCGATGGTTCCTCCAATGAGCAGAGAAGGAGATTCTTAGAATCAAGAAGACTGCTATTTGGTAGGTAAACACTCCCTATTCCAAAGGCAGGGGAAGTGTGCCATGGTAACCCCTCTGGGTACTAACTTCAAGGCTGGTGATACTGCTCTCTCCTATACAGTGACTCAGTAAGAGCCGCTGGGGAAAAACAACAACAAAAATGAAAAAAACAGCTTATGCAGAAAATCCCCCAGTAGACAGCAAGGCCTGTTCCTCAAAACCTCAAAGGCATCTCACTTTGAGCAAATTTCTTATTTTGATACTCTCTACTTGGGCAAGACTTATTCTATAGGCTGTACTGCTGCTGAACATAACAAATAAAATAAATCATAAAAAATTAAAAAGAGAGACTATTGAGATAAGAATAGATTAATATTTGTCATATGCTGTTTTCTTCCCTTTTATTGCAAAGGGACCAGAAACCTCCCCTCTTCCCACTGCTGGAAATCCCAGCAACCACATCCACTGGTCAAAAACAGCCCAGCTTCACAACTAATCCCAGAAGAGATGCATGCAGTGCTGCTTAGATTCAGATACACTGGTCTTCTGGCTGAAAACACCAGGCCTCCTAAGGAGGGGGATCCCAAAGCTTTTGGAGGGGGTAACTGCATTTTAAGCAACAGGATACCTCCAAATTCCACAATACTGAGAGCCCCATAGGAGCACATTAATTTAGAAAGAAAAGTAATATAGACACCAACTAAGATCAATAAATAAAACAATAACACAGAAGGCTCAACCTGCAACAGTAAATCCCCAGACAATAAGTTTAATGACCTCATTGTGAGATATAACTATTTTCACAAAAATTTTTACTGAAGTATTTTTGATGATTTCATTAGCCATTTTGTTGTAACAAAATATAAAATAAACTATTTTGTGCCTGCTAAGTGGGCATGCTTAAAGGATAGATGGGAAATGGGACAATGGTGAAGGGAAGGAAAGCATACTGGTAGTGGATTGCTTGGAATATTGAATGCCCAATACAACTATATTATGAGTAACTTTGTCAACCACAGTATTTAACTAGAGTTTAAAAAACAACAACACTAGTATCAAGAGACCCAAACTTTAACAATCTAAACTCAAATGGGCCTGTTATATAGTCAGGCTGGGGGGTAGGGGAGGTGGTATGGGATATACTTGAGAACACTGGTGGTGGGATTTGTCCTGATTCATTATATATCTAAAAGCTAGCTATGAAAGACTTTGTAAGTCACAGTGGTTTTAATAAGAAAAAAGAAAGGCTTGAAAATTAATTTCAGAGGACACTAATACACACCTTACTGTCCTTAAAATTACATCCTTTATTGAAGTCTACAGTCCTAATACCCATTTATTTATTTATACATTTAAAAATATAAAGGAGCTCCTAATATGTATATGATGTTGGCTATCACTTCCTTTTTCTGTGTCTTATTCTTTGGTTCCTACATTTTAAGTTTAAATATTTTCCAGAAAGGTCTATTCTTGATCAAAAAAAATACTCAGTCTTAAAGTTGTGTGTGTGTGTGTGTGTGTGTGTGTGTGTGTGTGTGAGCATCATCTTATCCATTCTACCAAAGGCTTTAATTATCCACTTCATTTTAATTATCCTCTTCATTTTCACAATTTTCTGAAACTGTACCTCTGGTTGCTAAGATACTCTATGCCCAATACACCTATTAACAGTTGCCTATTAAACATAACCTCTTATATTCCACAAATTAATAAGTCCCAAAGATGACCCACTATTTTCTCCCAGGCTAATTCTTCTCTATAAAAATCTTATCTTGGGGCCAGAGCAATAGCACAGTGAGTAGGGCATATGGGTGACCGGGTTGTATCCCTAGGATCCCATATGGTCCCCAAGCCTGCCAGGAGTGATTTCTGAGCACAGAGTCAGGAGTAACCCTTGAGAACTGCCAGGTATGGCCCCAAAGCCTAAAAAAAAATCTAATCTTAAATTGTTACTCCAAAATCTTCCTAGAAATTCAAGCTATATATCTTGCCTCCATTCCATTCTCTTTCCGCCTATGTGAATACCAAATCTTATTAATCTCCTGAGAGTCCTTTCTAATGCAAATCCTCATTCATTCTCCTCAGTTTTGGTTTATACTCACACTACCTAAAGCATCAATTGTTTATGATCACCTTTGCTTAAAGCAAAGGCAATGTACAAAGGGGGAAAATAGCCTATTCATTTTACACTGCCTTATGTTTATCAAAAGTCCAACATATTGAGCCCTGCATGACCATAATGAATCACTTCTTATATCTTCTCTTTTTTGCCACTTTCCTATATCCTCATTAAACCACAGTGATTCTCCTCACCACTCACCAGACACTGGTAGGGAATCCATAAACATTGGTTGACATATTATAGTTCTCTAAACTACTTTTGCCCATACATTCTTACTTATCGCTTTACTCTTAATTTTTTTATTTTGCAGGTGGATCCTATGTATCATGCATATTTATTTATGTGTATTTATATCATTGTTTTACAAACTCCAACTTTCTTATGTCGGACACATTCACATACCTGTTTTTGTTTCAATGTTGATAACACTTTGAGAGTTAGGATTATGTCATCTTGATATCCAATGACTTTGTACAGAGCCTGAAACAAAGCAAGTACTTCATTAGATGGTTATTGCCTAAAAGAATGAGTGAGTAAATGAATGAATGAATGAATGAATGGATGGATGAATGGATAGTTTCTGTTGCCTTTTTTAGGTGGCATAGGTTTAACATAAAAATTTTAGCATTAGATATGACTTGATTCATTGTACCATCGATGAAAAGAAATCCAACTAAAACTCACTTAAGCAAATAATTCAGACAATTAAGAAATTTAGGGATAGGATTGAACTCAACAACTATAAGAAAGAAACTCAAGAAGTATCATCGATTCTTTATACCCTTACATGTATGTATGCTCACACTTTCATTTCTCTTTATCTCTTGTCCTGCTTTATTTTCTTTCTCCATTATGGACCTCATTCTCTACTGCATTTGAGAAAAATTATTTGGCAAACAACTAGGGAGATGTCAGTTTTAGGATTATATCACCACTTTAATGCCTCAAGGAGAAAAAAGTAGCTTCTTTTTCCAGAATTTGTCTTTAGTATCCAAATGAAGAATTCTAATTGCCTATTCCATGTGACCTGCACAATGGGGACTCCAAAGAGACAAGTCTTGAATATTTTCTCACCACTTTTAGTCTGGGGAAGAAAGGACAACGCTTTGGTCAATGTTTCTACAGAACTACATGCAATGAAGGCAAGATAGATCCTCAGAAAGGAAACCTAATTTTATATCAAGGAAAAGCAATGCTGGAACCAGAGCGATAGTAGGGAAAGTAGGGTGTTTGCTTTGCATGTGGCTCTCTATATTTGATCCCTTCACCCTTTTATTGGTCCCTAAGTACCACCAGCACAAAGATAAGAGTATGCCCTGAGCACAGCCAGATGTGGCTCCAAAACAAACAAACAAAATTGTACTGGAAGAGCAAAGAGAACAGATTTCCATTGTACCCTATACTTTCTTTATACATGCAAGCTGCAGCTTACCACACTTCAAAACACAACAAACTAATTATATTTTAAAAGATAGGCACTTAGGGCAAGGAGAGATAATTCAAATAGAAATGCACTTGCTTTTGCATATAGGAAGCCCAGGTTTGCATTGCTAAAAGCAATCTAGGGCATGGGACCACAAGTAGCATCTGAGCACCTACTGGGCACCCATCCTTCCTCCCAATACTAAAAGATGAAACTTTGAATATTTGACAAGTAAATTAAATAAAATTAGTAAATAAACTAGAATTAGGAAGCTTTGAAGCTTTGTTTTTAAGTATTATACACAGACATTTATGTTTGTTTTAGAAAATATAAAACAATTTTAAAAAGATAAAAATTTATCATGTATTTTCCTTGTTTCATCAGAACTTATTACAATACGTCTTGATTCATCAAATTTCATATTTCTGTACATGTTGCATGTAGCAAAAGCAGTTATTTCATAGTTTTCTCTGAAATTTAGTAATTTAAAAGTTTATAAAATGCATTATTCTTACCTTGGTTATACCATAGAAATGCTTGATTTTTTTAATTTTTTTGTAAAAATATTTTTGTCAGAATGGTATATGATATACTTGTGAAAACAATTTAATTTTTAAGACCAAGGCAAGAGTCTCTGAATCAGTTGGGTATGTGGGATGGCTCAAAGGAAGCTTAAACTTCTTCAATAAATGGTGCTGAAAAAACTAGATAATCACTTGTAAAAAGTGAATTTCATACATAAAAATTAAATCAAAGTATAGCAAAAGCCTGAGATTGGATGAGAAACCATAAAAAATATATTAACAGGACTGTCCAGGCTCTAGACCATAAAGGTGTCTTCAGTGATCTTACTTCATTGGCAAAGATAACAAGAATGACATAGGGTCATGACTTCCCTGAGGTGTGCAATGACTGTGGAAATCAGTATCATAAACTTTATTACTTAAACTACAAAATTTTGCACTGGTGAAGGGGAGTATTCTGTTTATGACTGAAACTCAACTACAAACATGTTTGTAATCATGGTGCTTAAATAAAGATTTATAAAAAAAATAAAAGAACTTCTGGATCAAAATGGAATCATAGGGGCCAAAGCAGTGGCACAAGTGGTAGGGCATTTGCCTTGCATGCACTAACCTAGGACAGACCATGGTTTGATCCCCCAGTGTTCCATATGGTGCCCCAAGCCAAGAGTGATTTCTGAGCACATAGCCCACAAACAAAATTAAAAAAAATCATAAATTCCATTTGGCATCACTTATTCAACCTTTCAGCAGAGACCAAAGATGGATTTTTCTGAAACCCAAGTTTCCTTCAGGACCACAGAGCTGAAATGAAACCTTCAAAGTGAATTGGCAATATTGATGACTGGTAATGAAGTCCTGGTTGGAAAATACTTTTCCAACTTCCTTGTTTGGTACTTCTTCCCCAGTACTTCTAGAAACAGATTACACATAAAGTTCTTCATATGCTTTTTATACTCAAATCACCACCCAACTTAATCACCAAATTACTTTACAGTAGGAAGCCTACAATGGACAGAGAGATGGGGTGTGGAGTTCAAAGGTCCTCAAAAAACATAGAATAAACTTGGATATTTCTACATCTTTAAACTCTACAAAACCACCCAAGACAACTTAAATGCAATGTTGGGGTGGTGTTGGGGGTGGGGAGAACTTAGCAAGTCTGTTGTTTTTTCCTGAAGCCTTGACTGTAGCTGACATGGTTCAAAATTACACTGAAAATTTTTGGGGGTACTAAGATATTACTGGTATTATTACCCTGAGATCCTGACCTTCTAACATTAACAGGGCTGTGGTAAGACCTAATTGCTGGAAATATATCCTTTTGGAATAATGGATAAATGACAACCCATCATCCTTGCAATGCCTCTGGATAATTGGTATTTGCCCTGTCTAATTATTCCCATGAAAGGTGAGTTGTCATTCTTAAATTTCTGAAATATGGCCTGGGGTATATCAAATAACAATAGCACTAGCTGGTCAACTGTGCAAAAATATAAAGTATATTTAATTGTATTTCAGTGAGGCAATAAGAGGCAACATTTTCAAGCCTTTACATGTATTTTTATCAGTCTTTTATTTCTCAAAAATACCCTAAAAGGATTCTTCAGGACTGACAATACTTTACTTAACTTTACATTAAATTGAATATTTTAATATATAAACTTTGAAAATAATAGAATTCACATTCAGTTCACTGTTTTTTTAATCAGAATTTTTAAAAATTACACTGTATAATTACAACGTTCTATAAAAATTGTTGAGTGAGTAACCTTGTTGCACTGAAATGTTTTTGCTATAAACAAGTCTATCCTTTAATGGAATATTTGTCAGTGCATGTATTCAAAGAAGCCCTCTCAAGGCATGTGCCCAGAAGTTAGGAAATAATTATATTTTCAAACATAATCTTTTCTAATCATCCTATTTTGTTTTATTTTAAAATAACCTGCGGAGGTTTTAAGACAGGTACGATTATCTTTGATCTTGACATTAAGGTTTCATTCTTCCAGAAATGATTTGGATGGGGAGGGAAAGGAAAATTCATAGGTCATTTATTTCTTTCCTTGAAAAAAATTCTCTATCAAATTATAAATAAAGGCTTTAGCAAGAAATTGTCTAAATTTGGCATCTAAGTTTTAAAAGATTATAAAGCATAGAATTCATAGTAACATTTAACACCTCCTCCATGCTGCAGTATCACATAAATGTGTTCATATGTAAGAAAACAGGCTCAATTCAACTTAACAAACTGTTATTGAGCTTCTAAACTGTGCCAAGAACTTCAAGACTTTGGGGTACATTCGGATAAAAATGATGAGTTTCTTAACTGACAATGCTTATTATTAGGGAAGACAAAAAACAAACCCTAGAAATTGTAACACAATAATATGTTAGATCCAGGCTGACTGGGAGCCCCTAGTAGGCATGCAGTTCTGAGTGTGACTTCTGTCACATATTTACTGAGATGAAAACTTGAAAGAGAAAAAAGTTGTTTGTAGGTAGGAAAAATTAATGGTGAAAAAGAAAAACAGTCAGAATGAATGTAAGTGAAAGACCATCAGGCTCTTTTAATAAATCTCTTGAATGTAGGTAGAATGAGTAACAAGGCTTGTGTCTGGTCCTATGGGACAGAAGTACTGGGGTAAAACCAGAATCTTGCTTTGACTGAATAAGAAATTGTGTCTTACAGGGACCCAATCTTAACGGATGTTATGGTTACAGGGTGAGTCCGAAATAAAGGATCAAGTTTTTCTGAGAACCCACTAACAATGTGCCCTCTTCCATATAAAATCCTAGGCAGCTTCAAAACCTAAAACCAAGACTATGCCAAAAATGGGGATGTGTCTTATAACCATCATGGTCAAAGGTTGTTCACCAAATACTTGTCACATTTCAGGTACTAAAATAAATGTTTTTATTCAGAAATGTTCAGAAATAAAGGTAGTAAGACCAAATGGTTTAAGAAACTGTCTAGCTGGTATTTATCTTGGGTCTCATCTTCTCAGCACTTTGACAGCCCTCCTATGTGGCAATTAGCCAAAATGACAAACAAAGCCATGCAGTGTTAGAAGAGACTGTTTTCTCATTCCCCTTCTCTTTCTCAGTAGCAAATATACTGAGAGTGATCCTTCAAAAAAGACTGTCTTGGTTTTTTGGTTAAACCAAGATAAATGAAAAATTATTTTCTTTAATTACTTATATTTCCACACCAGTATGTACCCTTTAGCATTTCTTTCGAAGTATTTGTTTAATAAAGGCCAATCCTAATGAATTTGTTGGGGCATGCTCCTTTTCCTTTAGGACTCATAAGAATCTTAAGGAGAATCCATGAGGTGCCAGACACCAAGCTATGAACCTTGCAAACACCAGATGTGCTTTACTACTTCACTGTTTCCCCAGCTCTCAGTGTTCTTAACAAATACATAGATTATCTTTGATAATCTTGCATTATTTAAAAAAATATTTGGGGGGGGCATAACCCTCTGTGATAACTGCTTATTCCTGACTTTGTGGTCAGAGATCACTCCTATTAAGAATCAAGGGACCATATGCAGTGACAGAGTGAACATATCCAATCAGAGTCATATCCAATCAGTGACCATACCCAGCCAACTCTTTGCAAACAAAGTAGCTCAACCCCTGCACTAGCTCTTAAGTCCATATTGTTTTATTTTTTAGTGGGGGATGTAACTCAGCTAAGCTGAGGTAGGTCTTTCACAGTTGCCTTGCATGTATGAGACTCTGGGTTGAATATCTGTCAAAAGAAAAGCAAAAATAAAAAGTAGAAGAAAATTACACTCTGGTTCATATTATATTTGGGTTTACAAAGGAAGAAATATGTTCAATGTATTTGTTTGAGTAGTCATAACCTACTGCGCTATTGATTGGCATTTTATAGGAGTACAAGGAAGAAGGCTCTGGAAGCAGATGGTGGGTGACAGAGAGTTCAACAATTGTCACTCTCCATAAACAACTACTGACTATTTTTCAGAGCAAATAGCTGGAAACCCAGAGGATTCCTATTACTACAGTCTGGCCTCATTGTCTGACCTCTCTCTAGGTGACAGGGAAGCCTTGGGGAGGAATATGAAAGGTTAGGGTAAAGGAAAAAAATAGGGTGATGGGACTTAGGGGGTTGAGTAGAAGAAGACTTCAGTAATTAGAAGGCTTGCCTCCAGGACAGCAGGACAAAGTGCAGTGATAAGAGACTGAAAGAAATAGTGAGCTAAAATGGACACTAAGTCATCCAAACAATGAGGCCCAACCTGTTGGTTCTCATGAGAGACACACAGATTTCTGGCTTCCCATAGCTTCATAGCAATGTGAGCCTTAATTCAGCAGAAAGAACTTCCTCCTATCCTTGCAAGAGCTCATTGCTCATGGACTTCCGGTTTGTTCTTTTTGAAAGAGTCTAACAGAAAGGCTACTCCTAGAGCCAGGGTGTTGACTCGCGATAAAGCTTTGAGATTTGGCTGCTTGGTCCCAGACCCTGACAACTTCTCATGCCTCAAATTCTGCAGTTTTATTAGTCACAATTATCAGGGGACCTGAAAATTTTTTTCACTTCTAAAGGAAAAAGAATGTCTCACTAATAATTTGGTGTGACCAACAGATTGAAATGGGGTCCTGACTGGCTTGGGACCCAAAATAACCTTAGGCCTCTATGATGAGAGCTTATCAGAGACCTTTATTAATTGGAAGAATCAAAGAGATTTATGATAAATACTGAGAGGGAAATGTCATGTTTTTTCAATCAGAAATAAATGTGCTGTCAAGAAATGAATCCCAAACAGAACAGCATTACTAATCATCTTGAAGCAAATTAATCCGAACTGTACATAATGCCAGATTGCTCACCAAAAATTGTTCTGTCAGAAGCAGTTCTACTGAGTCATACTGAATGGAGGGAAGAGTCTCTGACCTGTAGGTAGGGCTCCAACAGGACCCTACTCTTGTGTTTTTTATCCCCTTTGTTTCTCTTTGTCCTTAGTTTTTACCAACTGGAGTCATATAATTCTACAGGGTGCCTTATTTTCAGTTCACCTTGATAATTTCTGATTATCTTTGGAAAAGACAATTCAAAATAAATTATAAAATTTACTTGATTCATCATGATTCATAGTGAATCAAGTCAATTAATTTCAAACACATGCCTTGAGGATGGCAAAAACTTTATCACTTTCTACTTATCTCTTTTCCAACATTAGTCACTTCCACGGATATCATTGTCAATAAACAGGTTGCAATTTCACATAATTTATAGAGATTGTGGGAAAGTGAGAGTCAAAAATCATCAACTTGTGAAGAAAAATGTGTGCTTTATGGCCAAAGTTTAATTTTTATAAAATCCAAGCTCTACTTTGAAACCAGTCAGTTCTTTTACTGGAGAAATGACCTAGTGTAATAGAAAAAATTGTTAGTTGAGAATCTGGCATATTTAAATTAGAGCTAGAATTGTGACCTTAAAAATATTTCTACTGTCTTTTTTAAGCTTCAAATTTGTTCATTTGTGGATGGATATAATAATACCTACTTTCAGAAAGATCAAACTCAGAGGTGATTTACAGAGTCTGACACCATTTAAGGGTCAAATTACTGGTACCTACTTTTTATGAAAAGGAACAAATATACTGGGGAAAGAGGGCTGTATATTTTACTTTATCATATTGAATATTCTATTTTATTACTATTTTCAAATAGTTTCTTATAGGAAATTTTGGCTTGTTGATACAGCATTGAAATTTATGCCATTGTCTCCACTGTGAAAGTTCCTCCCAATGAGCACAGCAAGAGGATTAACATCTTGATCTTCTGTGACATGAGTTACCAAAACCCTCCTCTTGTTATGGAGATGAACACTTGGTATTACCCAATTGAATAAGGAATATTCTTAAACTCACTGTGCCATGTCACTTCCTGCATGGTAGAACCCATTCACAGACATGGCAGATACAATGAGGACTGTTAGAGAAACAGAGGAATGAAAGGCAGACATTGTTTCCCTGAGTCCATGGCAGCCACGGAATAATGGCGTTTTCTTCTGGGTAGGAACAGGTTTGCTTTCAGAGCATTTCTCTGTATTTTCCTTGGATCTAGGACTTGTGAGAGAGAGGACACAGTAAAACCCATGGATAAGACTCAATCAGCAATAACTCAACACTCGTAGGAAGAGTGGTTTTCAAAGACAATTAGGGAGCTGTTTGTAATTTGAGCTTCTTAAACCACTTAGGGAAGTTCACCAAGTTTGAGAAAAACATGAGTGTCTGTCTCTCTTTGTGACTGAGTTGCATAATGCCTGGGAAGGCCCCCTTGGGAAGCAGCTCATCTATGTTACTTTGTGTTTAGTCTGTGTTTGAGATGTGGAGTTTTCTGTAGTTTATAGATTTAACACTCAGAGTAGATGTGTCTATGCATTGAAAGTGATTTCAGAACATTTACTAATTTTCCTACAAAACTTTCCGTTGTGGTTCAATCCCTTAAAATTTATGAGGGGAGCCGGAGAAATAGCACAGCAGTAGGATGTTTGCCTTGCATGCAGGCGATCCAGGACAAACGGTGGTTCGAATGCTGGCATCCCATAGGGTCCCCCATGCCTGCCAGGACTGATTTCTGAGCACAGAGCCAGGAGTAACCCCTGAATGCAGCCAGGTGTGACCCAAAACAACAAAACACCAAAACAAACAAACAAACAATAAAGAACAAAACCAAAAAAACTTAAGGGGGCCAAAGCGTTTCACTTAACTCTAATTGATCATGTTTGTTTGTTTGTTTTGCATCATACCTTGTAGTGCTCATTGTCCCCAGGATGGAATGTGTATTTTTCTGCATGCAATGCATGCTTTCAGCTAGCCCTAAACTGGAAAACTTATTATTAAACACCAAGACTTCAATTTTTATGTAAACATTTTACGTTTTTACCAATGGCATTTGTTCTTCACAATAATTTTAACAAGTGATAGATTTTCTCCTTAATATATCAAATTACTATTGCAATTATTTAGATGAGAATTTTTGTCAAGGAAGATCAGTGATGAGACTGAAAGCAGGATATATAATTTAGATTCAGAGTGAAATAATTATACTCTTTGAACTATCCCTATACATGTGAGGAGTTGTCCTATTTGAATGTAGGACTCAGATGTAAAAGGATAAGCATATAATTGGTGTTCAATGATCCAGTGTTTCTGATAACAAGATAAAAAAATTCAATAAAAAATCATATAACCTCCATATATTGGATCAGTGTTGATAGGAAAAAAAGGAATAGCAGGGCCAAAGAGATGATTGAATGCAGCTGACCTTTTTTTGAGTGTGTTTGTTTTTTGTTTGGGGGTCACACCCAGTAGGGCTCAGAGGATACTCCTGGCTCTATGCTCAGAAATCACTCCTGGCAGACTCGGGGGACCATGTGGGATGTTGGGATTCAAACTACCGTCCTTATGCATGCAAGGCAAATGCCTTACTTCTATGCTATCTCTCCAGTTCTGTAGCTGACCTTTTAATTCCTGATTTTAATCCCTGATTCCATTTAGGGTCCCTGAGCACCACCAGTGGCCACTCTTGAGCAGAGCTAGGAATAATCCCTGAGCACCCTGTGTTGATGTGTGTGTGTGAGTGTGTGTGTTTGTGCATGTATAGTTCATGTTCCACTTTCAGCTATAAATACACACTCAAAGACAACAGGTTCTAGGCTATCTATGAAGACATTAAGAAGAAATTGGTATGAATGTCCTTCCATCTTGGGGGTATATGCCTAGGAGAGCAATTGCTGGGTCAAATGGCAGCTCAATTCTGAGTTCTTTGAGCACTCTCCAGACTTTTCTCCATAGATGTTGGACTAGGGGGCATTCCCACCACCAGTGGATGAGAGTTCCTTTCATACCGCATCCTTGCCAACAAAGGTTGTTTCCATTATTTTTGATGTGAGCCAACCTCACTGGTGTGAGGTGGTATCTCATTGTTGTCTTGATTTGGATCTCCCTGATGATGAGTGAAAGTGAGCATGTTTTCATGTGTTTGTTGGCCATCCTTCTGTCTTCCTCAGAGAAGTGTCTATTCATTTCATCTCCCCATTTTTTATGGCTTTATTTGGTTTTGAGGGGCTCAGCTTTCTGAGCGCTTTGTATGTTCTAGATATCAGCCCTTTATCTGATATATCAAGTGAAAAGATTTTTTCCCATTCTGTTAGCTGTCTTCTTGCGTTAAGTAGGGTTTCTTTTGCCATGCAGAAGCTTTTTAGTTTGATGTAGTCCCATTTGTTTATATTTGATGCTAACGTTCTTGCCATTGGTGCTCCATTCTCAAAGACCCTTTTGATATAAAGGTCTTCGAGTGTTCTGCCTATTTTATTCTCGATAAACTTTATAGATTCAGGTCTGATTTCAAGGTCTTTGATCCATTTTGAGTTGACTTTTGTATAAGGAGTGAGATATGGGTCGATTTTCACTTTCGTACATGTGAGTTTCCAGTTGTACAAACACCATTTGTTGAATAGGCTTTCTTTGTTCCATTTCATATTCTTGCCTCTTTTATCAAATATTAGTTGGCTGTATATCTGGGGGTTTATGTCTGGGAATTCTGTTCTGATCCACTGGTCTGAGGTCCTGTCTCTGTTCCAGTACCATGCTGTTTTAATTACTATGGCTTTATAGTATAGTTTCAAGTTAGGTAAGGAGATGCCTCCCAACTTCTCATTTTTCAGTATGTGTTTGGCTATCCTGGGTCTTTTGTGGTTCCAGATGAATTTTGTAATTGATTTTTCTATTTCTTTAAAGAATTGTGTCTGGATTTGGATAGGGATTGCATTAAATCTATATAGCAGTTTGGGTAAGATAGTCATTTTGATTATTTTAATTCTACCTATCCATGAGGATGGGATGTTCTTCCATTTCTTTAGATCGTCTTCAATTTCTTTCTGAAGTGTTTTGAAGTTTCCCTGGTATAGGTCTTTCACTTCTCTTGTAAGGTTGATTCCTAGATATTTGATATTTTTTGATACTATCTTAAATGGGATTGTATTTTTAATCTCTCTCTCCTCAACTTCATTGTTTGTATATAAAAACGCTACTGTCTTTTGTGTATTGACTTTGTATCCAGCCACTTTGCTGTATTGGTTGATTGTTTCTAGGAGTTTTTCTGTGGACTCTTTAGGGTTTTTGATGTATATCATCATATCGTCGGCAAATAGAGCTAGCTTGTGTTCCTCTTTCCCTACTTGAATTCCTTTGATTCCCTTCTCTTGTCGGATTGCTATTGCTAGGATTTCTAAAGTTATATTGAATAAGAGTGGAGAGAGTGGACAGCCTTGCCTAGTTCCTGACCTTAGTGGGAATGCTTCTAGTTTCTCGCCATTAAGTATAATGTTGGCTGTAGGCTTTTCATAAATAGCTGTAACTATCTTAAGGAAGGTGCCTTCTAACCCTATTTTGCTGAGTGTCTTTAACATGAAAGGGTGTTGGATTTTGTCAAACGCCTTCTCGGCATCGATTGATATGATCATGTGGTTTTTGTCTTTCATGTTGTTGATGTGATGTATCATGTTTATTGATTTGCGTATGTTGAACCAACCTTGCATTCCTGGTATGAATCCCACTTGATCGTGATGTATGATCTTTTTGATGAAGTGTTGGATTCGGTTTGCTAAGATTTTGTTGAGTATCATTGCATCTATGTTCATTAGTGAGATTGGTCTGTAGTTTTCTTTTTTGGTGGTGTCTTTGCCTTCTTTGGGAATGAGTGTGATATTAGCCTCATAAAAGGAGTTGGGGAGGATTCCTGTTTTTTCTATGGTTTGGAAAAGCCTATGGAACAGTGGTAATAAGTCTTCTTGAAATGTTTGATAGAATTCACCTGTAAATCCATCTGGGCCTGGGCATTTGTTCTTAGGGAGTTTTTTAATTACATCTTCAATTTCCTCTGAAGTGATTGGACTGTTTAGACTTTCTTTTATTTATTTATTTTTTTTGTTGAAGAATAAATTTTTATTGAATAAATAAATGTAAAAAGATGTGATTAATATGCAATGCTATACTACTCAACTTATTCTCTTATAATATATATTCTCTTATAAAAAAATCTTGTCATTTATAAAAAGCATTGATAACCCTATGATATCATGTTAAGCAATCGAAAGATAATTACCAGATGATATCAGTCATATGTGGATGATTTAAAGCAAATGAGTGAATAAGATAACAAAACAAATTCCTAGACCATAAGAACAATATGAAAGCAGAAGGGAAAGAAGAGTTGTGTCGGTAAGTTAGGTAACAGGAATTCACTATGAAGGATAGAAATTAGATTTTGGTTGCAGACAAGGTAGCATTCCTTGGCATAGGAAAAATAAATGGGACCAATTTAAACTGAAAAGCTTCTGCACTACAAAATAAATAAGGCCTAAAATAAAAAGATACCCAACAAATAGAAAATATTTTTACCATACATCAAATTATTAATATACAAGAATCATAAGGGACTGTAAAACCTGATAAAAAAATTTAATGTGAATAGGAGGGCCAGTGTGCTTGTCTTGAAACAGTTAAGTGGGTTCAATCCCCAACATTTTTTTTTTGCTTTTTCATTATTATTTTTTTATAATAGCTTATTTTTATTGAAGATCAGAAGTTAATATACGGTTAACATTATTTCTGCACACAACTTTCCAATAGTACCCCCATGGCCTGAGCGCTTCCAACCTTCACAGTAGCCCAAGTGCCCCTTTCATAATAGCTCAATCCAGGGCCTATTTTAGTAACATAGGATTGAAACATAAACCAATCAGATTTGTACAAGTACAACAATTTTAACCAATGGGAGCATAAACACATTTTGATGGCGGGAAGGATAAAGAGGAACCTGGCATGATGGGGGGAGGGGAAGCAAATTCTTAAACAAATAGCTAAATGATATTTACGCAAATACAATTATTTGTTTAGCCTATTTTCCATTTAGATCTATCTTTTGTGCAAGCAATAAGGATCATAATTTAAACTTTACAAAAACATATCAATAACTACATACTTGAGAGCAGTTACAAAACCAGGTTCCATGGAAAGGTTAAGGCATCTGGTTAAGCCAGATTCTTTGTGCTGAGCTAAATTTATTTGCAGAGTTTTCTGTTGGTTCGGGGCTATGCAAACTTTTGTGGCTTGAATCAGACAGGCGGTGGAAAAATCATTCAGAGTTCCTTTGATATGTGGGGTGCTCGATCTCCCACATCTCCCCCTATTTAGTATACAATATAGAAGGGACAGACGTGCCTCGGTGGACTGGCCACACTGGGTGAAGAGGTGTGGGGCTTCCAGTCACCGCAACTGCTACCCTTGATTCAGTCGTTTCCAAAGCTTGGCAAGGCACAGATTGAGGTCTATGCGCCAGCTCCTCGATAACTTCAAACTTAAGTGGCGGAGAGTTGGCAGGAGGGGAGATGTCAGGTGTCAGCTGGTCTTCTGAGGTGCATAGTTGTTGGTACAGCACCTTTGAGTCCTTTCTGGTTGCTTCATCCACTTGATTCTTTACGAAGGTGGTGAGTTTGCAAAAAGCCCAAGGACCAAAGGAAACTAGCAACATAAAGCCAATGAAGGGCCCCAAAAAGGCTGGGAGCACTGTTGTTATCCATGGAGTGGTAGAAAACCAATTTTTGTACCAGCTCTCACTCTGCTCTATATCTTTTTGTCTATTTACTAAATTATCCTCTATGTTTTGAATGCTATCTCTAGCTAAGCCGAATTTATTTTAAAAAGCAACATTTTACTCTAAGGATGACACAAATTCCCCCCTCCCTCAAAAAAATGTTAATTTTGAACCACGGCAGTTATTCTGCACTCTTTGCTAGGAAATCAACAGTAGTGTAAACTTCTTTAAGTTTGTAAACATTTTTAGCCACAGTTATAAGGCATTAGCAGATTCTAAAGTATGAACCAATGAATAAATATTTGTGCTTACACCAATAACACCTAGGCCTTTTAATAAGGCTAGGGTGATGGCAGTGTTTGATTTTTGTACTGCAGCGGAGAGAGACACAAGATTATATTTAAGAGGTAATAAGGCAATTTTTGATCTAACAGTCAATTTAGGCATTAAAACAAGCAAAACACAGTGGTACTAGGACTAAAGAAACAAATGTAAAACAATGTGGGAGATAAACTAGTGAAACAGGCAAAAAAAAAACGTTAAATTGGGGGCAATCATGAACTGAAAGGAAAAATCAACAACAAGAATTTGATTACAATTTTTTCAGATTATTAAAATTTGCGGCAGGGAGGTCTTGGAAGAGTTCTTGCAATGGGGATACTTTTGGAGCTAGGCCTAGTTTCAAGGAACAGTCCGCGTTAGGGAGAGTTAGTAGGGAGGGCCTCGCAGCATGAGTCTACAGGGGAGTTGGCTGTCTTTTCTTTCAGGAGACAAGGTGTGGGTTTATCTGGGTGTCCCCTCTCCTGGGTGCAGAGTACTGGTTCGTTGAGTAGGAGGTCGATCTTGATGCCTAATAGAATAAGGACTGAGGGTGAAAAATTTTAATATGGTGGAAAATCTGGATGGGATTGAGGGGTAAAGGGATAGTTGGATTTCCGGAGGGGAGAAAGGGGAAGTTATATGGGAAGGGTATGAAGGAAGAGAAAAAAAAATACCTTAGAGAGAAAAGGGGAAGAGAAAGAGAAAAAAAAGTAAGAAGCAGAATAGAGAAAAAAAAAAAAGTAGTAAGAAGAGAGGAGAGACTAGCAAGGGAATGCTGGTTTAATTAAAAGTGTTTGAAGAATCGAGCCTGTGGTTTAAGTCTGTATATCTCAGGTACTGCTTCGATGATCTGAATGATCACGTGCTTCAATTCCTAAATGGAGGTATTACCTAGAGATAAAGTGTATGTTAAAGAGTTTACTCGTGGCCATCTCGTAGTGCATGCAAGGTATGGTATCCCGTGTGGTATCCCGAATTGCCACCTTAGTTTGTCCGCCCTTTGTATCCAAGGGCGCCTGTGGACAGAAAAGCTGAGAGGTTATTTAAAATATAGTAATATAAAGGCATTAAAAGGTAGTGTTATGGTATGTTGCCATTGCAGTCCGTGATTTCCCTTGGTGTTCTATACTTGTGTTCCTGTATACGAACTCCAAGGGATTATTGGACTGTTTAGACTTTCTAGATCGTCCTTTTCCAGTCTTGGAAGAGGGTGTTTGTCCAAGAATCTGTCGATTTCTAGTGGGTTCTCTAGCCTAGTTGAATAAAGTTGTTCATAATATGATCTCATGATATGTTGTATTTCTTGGGGTTCTGTTGTAATCTCTCCCCTTTCATTCGTGATCCTAGTGATTTTGGTGTTTTCCCTCTTTTTTTGGGTGAGTTTTGCCAATGGTTTGTCTATCTTGTTTATTTTTTCGAAAAACCAACTCCTGGTCTCATTGATTTTTTGTATTGTTTTCTTAGTTTCTATGTTGTTTATTTCTGCTCTGGTTTTTATTATTTCTTGCCTTCTGGTTGTGGTTGGATTTCTCTGTTGCTGTTGTTCCAATTCTTTGAGGTGATCTTTTAAACTGTTGGTTTTGTTATTTTCCTGTTTCTTGACATAGGCCTGTATTGCTATGAGTTTCCCCCTAATTACTGCTTTTGCTGTGTCCCATAAATTTTGACATGTTGTCTCTTCATTGTCATTCGTCTCAAGGAATCATTCCAAAATACGTATGCACCCCACTATTTATTGCAGCAATCAGTATAATAGCCAAATCTTGGAACCAACCTCGATGTCCAACAACAGATAAATGGATCATTAAGATGTGGTACATATGTACAATGGAATATTACATGGCAGTTAGAAATGATACAATCACAGACTTTGCAGCAACGTGGATGGACCTAGATCATGTTATGTTAAAAGAAGTAAGTCAGAAGACAAAAGAAATATACAGAATGGTATCACTATTCTGAAACACCTAGAACACATATTTTATACACAACTAATACTTAATAATCAAATAACAGGGTTTAACATGGTAGAATCTCCGAACACTGTAATAGTCAACATATACGTGGGAGCAGTGTCCAAAATACATGAAAAAGGAATAATGCAAATTTTTGATTACACAATATACCACAAAGAAAACAATAACAACAGAAACGGCAGCATAGAGAGAACAGGTAGGTAATCAGACTTCTACAAGAAAGGCCCACAATAATCCCTTGGAGTTCGTATACAGGAACACAAGTATAGAACACCAAGGGAAATCACGGACTGCAATGGCAACATACCATAACACTACCTTTTAATGCCTTTATATTACTATATTTTAAATAACCTCTCAGCTTTTCTGTCCACAGGCACCCTTGGATACAAAGGGCGGACAAACTAAGGTGGCAACTCGGGATACCACACGGGATACCATACCTTGCATGCACTATGAGATGGCCACGAGAAAACTCTTTAACATACACTTTATCTCTAGGTAATACCTCCATTTAGGAATTGAAGCATGTGATCATTCAGATCATCAAAGCAGTACCTGAGATATACAGACTTAAACCACAGGCTCTATTCTTCGAACACTTTTAATCAAACCAGCATTCCCTTGCTATTCTCTCCTCTCTTCTCACTACTTTTTTTTTCTCTATTCTGCTCATTACTTTTTTCCCTTTCTCTTCCCCTTTTCTCTCTAAGGTATTTTCTCTTTTCTGTTCCTTCATACCCTTCCCATATACCTTCCCCTTTCTCCCCTCCGGAAATCCAACTATCCCTTTACCCCTCAATCCCATCCAGATCTCCCACCATATTAAAACTCTTCACCCTCAGTCCTTATTCTATTAGGCATCAAGATCGACCTCCTACCCAACGAACCAGTACCCTGCACCCAGGCGAAGGGACACCCAGATAAACCCACACCTTGTCTCCTGAAAGAAAAGACAGCCAACTCCCCTGTGGACTCATGCTGCGAGGCCCTCCCTACTAACTCTCCCTAACGCGGACTGTTCCTTGAAACTAGGCCTAGGTCCAAAAGTATCCCCAATGCAAGAACTCTTCCAAGACCTCCCTGCCGCAAATTTTTAATAATCTGTAGAAGGTCAGGGGATATGTTAGGAAGATGCCTGGGAACCCACACACCACAAGAAAAACCCAAAAGACAATGGGAAAAACTGTACTTCCAACATAGGAATAAAACCTGTAATACACCACCTCTTTACCTGCTCTCCCCCAAATGTAAGGTAGTCCTCTGCACCACTTTGGTTCCTTAAAAACTTCGCTAACTTATTTTATTTTTATTTTTTTTTGTTTTGTTTTTGTTTTGTTTTGTTTTTAATTTATTTATTTATCTTTTTTAAATGATTGTCCTACATATATATTGGTGAGCGCATACTTTTTTAATTCCCCCTTTTTTTTTTTCCCCTCGTTTTTGGGTATGTGACCTGTTTCGGTTATCCCATCAATCCACCCACAAATATACAGACATTATAATGTAGCACCACTTCCCCCTGCAAAGGCACACTAAGTAAAGGGGAAATCTTACATATAAAAAAAAAAAGAGCTCCTATCTACTAGAGATAGGAACTCATAGTTGTTTACAATATGGGGATATCTCCTGCCTTGAAAATATGTCATGTGGAATCAACTTAGACCTCAGGTGATTAGATACCATTCATTCAGCCTTGAACCCTTGATCCCCGACATAGAAACGGCACAGCTCTTCACAACAGCTGCAGGAAACAAACTTTATCCGGGACAGCCTTGATACGGCGGGACTAACAACAAGGCCCAGCTCTAACATGTTATCCTGACAACAAGGAAAATGCGAACATCTTGACCTTAGAGCAGATTAGCCTACCTTACCAACTAACGACAAGACAAGACACCCTTTGGTAAGTCCAAAAACCAAGATCGGGATTTGCAGATGACTGGCTGCAAGAAACACGACCAGACTGTATACATCTTGGGACCAATAAAAAAGCCCTAGTTTAGGGCTTGAACTATGACCTGCACAATAATCATGATCCCCAGTCCCAAAGGTTCGGCAGAGACAATTGTAATGGAATGGGGCTTTTGGAAGCACAAAGAAAGATGCTATCCTAGGTGCCACCCTAGGTTCAGTGCAAAGACCAAGATCACCAACCACAGAAGATGGATTAAAATGACACTGAGGTAACAGAACCTCTAGTACCACAAAGACTGACTTCATCATAAGTCCCACCTCAGGATCTGTGCAGATACTGAGACATCTAAACACAGAGCTGAAGTCTTCCCCACACCAAAAAAAAAAAAAAAAAACAAAAAAAAAACAAAAAAAAAAACACCATCGGGAAAGTAAAGGATCCTGATCATGAGCAAAGTCTAGAGTTGATCCCATGACAGTATGCTCCAAGGACAGAGAAACCCCATATCTCTTAGGCCAAGTGAATTCCTTTTCGAATGACCCCAACATTTACTGTGCCAGGGCAGGAGGGAAAAAACAAATACAAAAAGCACAAAATCTTGGTTATTTTTTATATAAATATATATATTACCTTTATTTATTATTGTTATTATTATTTTTTATTTATTTATCTATTTTGGTCGATTTTTCTGTTTGGGTGCGATTATTGAAAGTGTTGTTCCCAATTATATATTTTTTTTCTTTCTTCCTTTCTTCTCTTTCGTTATGTGCTATACCATGTTTCTTAATTCAAGACCATGGCGTGATTTTTGTTTGTTTGTTTTAGTTTTTTTTTTTGTTGGTTTGTTTGTTTTGTCTGTTCTTTGAGGTGCTTATCGATATAGCTGGAGCCCTCAATTCATGGGAGGACTGCCCTGGTTTGTCTCTAAGGAGGCGAGATTGGGGAACAGGTGACTGGGCTGCTAGAGCAGTTCACATGATCTGTGGTGGTTATTCATTGAAAATGTACCTCATTATATCTGTTTTTGCTTTTCTTGGGCAGCCCTGTCAGCCAACCCACCAGCTGTTAAGCAGTTTACAAGTAAATGTAATTTTTTTTTGTTGTGGGGTTTTGGTTTTTTTATATTTTATATTACATTTTGTTTAAAGTCCTATGAATGTATATGTGTGATTAAAATGGCTTTTTCTGTTTGAAAAAAAAAATAAAAACCATTACAAAAAAAAGAAGAAATTGGTCATTAACATATATAGCATAATTTTATTTGTGATTATAAAAATTCAGAAGGCTAGCTAAATAGATAAATTCTTATACATATAAGAAAAGTGTCTAAATATATGCCCTATGATTCCCTAGAGAGCTAATTTTCCTATTAGTTTGGACAGTGATTGGGAAAGGCCATTTGCTTATGCATTATGGCCATCCTGCTAATTATTTTCTAAATTTTTACAGATGACTAAAACTTCATTTTTAATTGAAGCTACTTTATATTTATGTAAAAGTTTATATATGGAAGAAAAACAAGAAAGGGGAAATACTTGTGTAGTGCTTACAAGTGCCAGAAACTCAACTCAGTGTTTTATCATATCACATTTCTAACAAATCCATAAGTCAGGTGCTATGCTTATTTAAAAATTGAATGACTGACTTGTTATCCTCACAAACTAAATGAATGTATTCATCTCTGTTTTCTGAGGTACCCAAATTCCTATGCATATATTTCCATCAGCCACCTAGACATGGTTGTACATCTAGGTGATGAGTATAACACCAAAGAAAACAAATATGTTAGCTTCTGGGATTGCAATATAAAGAAGAAGGCTTATCCTATAGGGTCTACCACATGACTACGTAAGGCATACCCTGATCTCTAATGTTAGCAATAATAATTGCAGACAGTATATTTGTCCTTATTAGTGTCTTTATAGATATGTTCATACAATTATCTTATAAAAAATTAAAACATCAAAATGGGACAGATTCCAGAAACAATGAGAAAAGAAAAAGGATTAAAGAAGCGAAAAAAGAGCCCTCCTTTGCACTTTTAAAAATCTCTGTTCTTCCTCTCAGTATTCTAAAATAAAAGCCATTTTCCCTTTCAAGGTTATATAGTAAAAATGGAAAACAAAATTATTATTGCATTTGTATTACCTTCAAAATAAAATTAAAATCACCTTTTAACAGAAATGGTTTGTTTTACCAAGGTTAAGAAATAATCAAACAAAATTCTATGAAATTATTTGTTTCTCTCTGAAATTTTTTTGCTTTTGTTCTTCTGCAGTTCAGAAAGCTTATTGACTTGTAAGTGACTCTTCATGCTAATATGCACAATATTTATACATCTATAAGTAATACCCACAGGCCCAGTGGCATTCCACACAGAAAAAATAGGATTTTATGTATCATTAAGCAGTTTCCAAGGTGTCAGAAATTTCATGCAAAGCATGAGTGTAATGGCTAGTAGCATAACTTGCTAAATAGCAGAGTGTTGGAAAAATTTTAACCCACTACACTGTGTACACCTGCACCTCCAGCTTGAACTAAACTCTCCCTCCCTCATCCTCATGGACTCATTGAATCTGAGCAATCCCTGGCTGCTTTACAAAGATTTCTCTAAATCAGGGGTCTCAAACTCAATTTATCTGGGGGCCGCAGGAGGCAAAGTCGAAGTGAGGCAGGGCTGCATAAGGGATTTCACACACACACACAAAAAGTCCTCGAACATCATTATTAACAGTTTTAATTATTTCTTCTGAACATGAATAGAACATGGAGTGAAGATCATGAACAGTTCTTCTGAACATGGCATTTTTTGCCTATTCCTTGCTGCCAGAGACTTGACAGCGCTTCTTCTCACAAATCTGAACCACATTTGGCTTTAGAGAGGAAGCAGTTGAGACTCTCAGTATGGCTTGAAGATAATCGTCATTAAGTCTAGACCTGTACTTTGACTTACTGAAGTTCAATGTGGAGAATAACTTTTCACACAAATATATGCTCCCAAAAAAAGGTACATGGTGCACTTGAACATTCGGGAAAGCTCAGGGAAGCTGGGGGCAATTCTCTCAAAAATTACCCATGCATGTCTGCTTTTCCACTAATCTCCCTGAACTTGGCTTTGATATCAGAGTTGCATTGCAGGTCAATGAGCTCCATTTGAAGCACAGGAAGGGCATCTTGCACATCAAAGGAATTGGGGTCCACAAAAATTTGTAAAGTGGCTCTGCTTCTTGAAGTCTGCAAATCTGTGATCAAATTCTTTCTCTAGCTTAAAAATAACATCAACATATTTCTCACCACTGAATGGTATGCCTGCATCCACAAGTTCCTTGCATGCTGGGAAATGGCAAAGGTTTGTCTGAGAGAGCTGGGATTTCCATAACACAAGTTTTGTGGAGAATGCTCTCACATTGTCATAGGAAGCACTGATAAGCTGCCCTGGGCCTTGTAACATCTTGTTTAGTACATTCAGCTTATGTGTGTGTCAACAAGAAAAGCTAAGTCCATGAGCCATTTGTGATCACTCAAGTCAGTAACAGCATTCCCATCCTTCTCCATGAAGGCTTTCACTTCTTCTCTCAACTCAAAAAATCTTTTCAGGATATTTCCCCTGCTGAGCCAACGTACCTCCATGAAATAGAGCACATCTCCATATTCTGACTCCATTTCCTCTTAAAAAAAAAAGCACAAAACCTCCTGTGCTTTAAGCCCCTGGATGTGATTTGGTTGATGCATTTCACAACAACAGACATCACATTGTCACATGGCAGGCATTTACTGCAAAGGGCCTGCTGATGGATAATGCAGTGAAGAGCAATGGCCTTCTCTACACCCTCTTCTTCAAGTTGTTTTTGAACAAGTGCCACCAGTCTATTTTTCCTCCCTGTCATCGATGGCGCTCCATCGGTTATTATTTCAACAAACCTCTTCCATGGCAAACCTGCATTCTCAATGGCATCACACAGATGCTAAAATATCTCATTAACGGTGGTCTGGCCATGCATTGGAATTATTGTGAGCAGCTCCTCTGTCAATTCAAAATTGCAATCAACACCACGGACATAAATTGTGAGCTGCGAGTGTCTGTTATATCTGTGCTCTCATCAACAGCAACTGAGTATGCATCAAAACAT
The DNA here is from genome assembly GCF_024139225.1 of Suncus etruscus. NCBI lineage: Eukaryota > Metazoa > Chordata > Mammalia > Eulipotyphla > Soricidae > Suncus > Suncus etruscus. The sequence continues at coordinate 92,364,836 of NC_064853.1, forward strand.
TTGGCTTTCTCACACAGTTGATGATAAATGTCACTTGACATGTCAGAAATGTGCTCTGCCAGTGTTGGCAGAAAGGCTGATTTTGCTAAACAGACCTTTCTTTTCCAGACAGATAATACTTGCAGCCTGTAACATTCATTTTTTTTTTAAATAAACTCTCCTTCTGTGAATGGTTTCCCTGCCTTAGAAATCATCTCACTAACCATGTAACTAGCTTCGAGTGATGCAACATTCTCTTTGGTTGCTTTCTTGAAGAAATCTTGTTGCCTCATTAGACATGCTTTAAGACTGGCAACCCGCTTGGCTCTCTCATTTCCTTGATATTTTGCACATTCCTCAGCATGCTTAGTTGAATAATGGCGTTTCAAGTTGTAATCCTTGTGCACTGCAACTAACTCTGGGCAAATAAGACATGTGGGATGCCCCTCTGCTCAACAAAGAAATACTGCGTTTCCCACTTTTCCTGAATTGTCTGTGCTTGTCATCAATCTTTCTCTTCACTGCAGGTTTTGATGAAGTCATGATGAAGGTATGACAAAATCTAATTCTGTAATAAACTTCTCTCCCTTCTCTCCCTTAGGCCTCCAATAATGCAAGGGACAGCGAGCAGGAACAGTGGAAATGACATCTGCACTAGGCGCAAAGTATTTGCGATTATTCGCTTATCGAATATTATCCCGAAAGGACCTGCTTGGGGTATACAAATGTTTAATGTGATTTTTTTTCTTACTAATGCGATTTTTATTGTGATTATTCGGCAAGCGAATAATCGCGAATACTGCGATATTTGAAGGCCAGCCGCGGGCTACAAAATTTTGTACAGAGGGCTGCAAACGGCCGCAGGCTGCAAGTTTGAGACCCCTGCTTTAAATAAAAGACACAGGACGAAGACTGTGGGTGAGGATGGGGTCCTCCTGAGAAAATTGCAACTAGGACAGTCATGTTTGCCTCATCTAGCACCAAAGAAAAATATTAGGCTTTTGGCTGAAAAGGGGGAAAAAAAGTGCCTTTAATGTAAAAGAAAGAAATCATGTCCTCTGTGGTTTCTTTCTCTTTGCTTTCCATAGTATTTCTTAGTTGTTCTTTCATGTTTTTCTGAAAACAAAATTAAAATCACTTTACTAGTATGGCTTTTACTACTCATTTTTACACTGCCATGCTTGTTTTATAAAAGAATTTAGCACAAATGCAGAATTGCATTTAATAAAAATTGTGTTTTTATCAGAAGAGGAGAAATGTTGGTCCAAACTAACTGAATGGTTTTAATGCTATTCCTTTTAGGGAGAGATCAAGAGATGATCAGGGAGCCCCAGGAGACATATGGCATAACTTAGTGCAAGATAATCCTGATCACATACATTGGAGTTTATGAGACCATAAAGGGCCAAGGATTGAATGTGAGGCATAGTACATGCTAATCATACATTCCAGTCCTTTAAACTAACTCACTGTTTCCTTTATTTTAATTCCTAACAAATCCACATTCTACCGATATTTTATTTCTTTGTCTTACTAATTAGTAAGGGAACACAGAATTTAGTGTTGTTCGAAATTTCCATTTTCTCTTTCATTTTTAGCATAGTGGTGACTAATATAAAAGAATTATATGAGAGAAAAAAGATTCAATTGATTTTTTTTTGGTTCTTAAAAATCCACTGCTTTGTTTCTGTAGTAAAAGTAGGTTCTGTACGCAATTCAAGTCTTGCACATGGTAGATCTGCCAGAATTCTGTGGTTATAGGGTATATCTTGAATATTATATGCAAAGGAGGAGAGAAGCAATAGGAACTATCATATTGGGTTTTCCCTTTGCTCACAACCTCCTAATCCATTGCCCCCACTGAACATAATTTGTAAAACATGAGTTCATGAGGTGGGGGTGGGGAACAGAATGGCAAACTTCTGGCTTCCAGCACAACTAGGGAACTAGCTTCCTCTCTCTGGGACCGGAAGCCTTGGCAGCATGGGGAATAGTACAGCTCCAGGCCAAAGGCCCTTTGGCCAAGCTTAGGGGAGACTATGGGGTTCGGCTTCCCACCAACAGCCTTCCCGCTCCTTCATCCCGGAACTCCAGGACTTCCCTGGGCCCCAGCCCAGTGAGCCAGCGAGGTGGACCCCAGGGAGCAGATTAAAGGGACCCCAGATTTTCCCAAGGCCACACCCTGCACAAGTAGGGCTCTCTTGGAAAAGTCACTGGCAAATTTCCTCCCACCAATGTCCATTCCCAAACCACTCAGGAGCATGAATAGTTTATTAGGATACCATAGGGTTTCATCTATGTTTAAAATATACATAATGTCTACATCATATACTTTTCTCTTCCCATTGGCTCATCACCTTACAGGCTCATTTATAGTCCTTTACTCTCACCCCCACTGCTATTACCCCATGCTTAACCATTATTACCCTCAGTTCTTTGCTCCTTATGAAGCAGATCATTATCCTCACTCCAACCAACTTCTAGCCAGCTCTCAAAGTGAAAAAATAGACTCTCACCCTGAGAAGAAATCAATACTCTATTCCTATTAAACTACTCCCAGTGGCCTTTTGTCCTCCATCTTCCTTCACTATGTACCTGCGCTTGCTACCATACTCAGTTTTTGAGAACATCTACTCAAAGATAATTCCTGATATGGGAATGTTGGGAGTCCTTTGCAGCCTCCAGATGACCAAATCACAGTCTAAAACCTGAACTCAACACCCTCCCCCCCGACTATTTCTAAAGACATAAAAGGGACATGTTTATCTCCTTTGTATATCTTAGATGTATTCTCTTGACATCTATAACTCTTTTTGAATATCCTCCTATATAGTTACAATTTTGCCCAATTTCCCCCCTTTGGGATCTGTTCAATAAGGAATTCTGGTAAAAGAGTCTTACTATATAAATTTTGTGTTAGAGGGACATGTTAGAGTTACAGGGAATGATGGACTTGTTATTATATACCAATAATACCTCGTGGCATTGTTCCTCTTTTGTATAGGCACATTAAAATTGGAAAATATTACATTATACAAACAAGTTCTTATCTAATAGTCATGGGAACACAGATTTTGTAATGTAGTTAGGCCTTATACCCTGAACATTGGCATAATAACTTGGCTCAGGCTTCAGAAGAATGGGCTTTGCCTATACACCCCTGAACCATGGGTACCATCTTTGGAAACAACTAAAATTTTCTATAATATTAACAGGAAATAAACCTCTACCAGAGAAGACCCTACCACTGCTCTAGCATTGACTTACTCCAAAGAGTGCTCTCCTAACACCCAGATGACTTAGCAACAGCAGCAGCCTGCTTTCAGGGCAGGTGTCTCCTCATCTAAAGGTAAAGTGAAACTAGAGGATGCTCCACATCAACCTGACTCAATTGAAGGAAATGCGCAGATACCAGAATCTTTAACTGCAGCAATGTGACACCAACAACAGCTAATGTGTGAAAAGGTTTCACTGGGACCACGGAGAATGACTCAGGGGTTGGGTAGCCTAGTATGACTGGAGCCCAGAGTCAGTCTTATACCAGAAAACTTCAGGGGTGAGACCTCCTTGTAGTTAGGCCAAGGCTTTTTTTTTTTTTTTCCGTTTTCCTCATATTTTGCTGGGCCTATGCAAACAATGACGATTGCCACTTTCACAAAAAAACAGCTTACTAAACTTAAAAAAATAACTGTAGTAAAATGCCTGTCTCAAATACAGGCAGGGATGGAGAGAGGGGGGCATCGGTGGTGGGAATGTTGCACTGGTGAAAGATGGTATTCTGTTTATGACTGAAACCCAACTACAATCATATTTGTAATCATGGTGCTTATATAAAAATTTTATATTAAAAAACATGAGTTCAAAAATAAAATTACTAGGAGTTAAAAATAGCAAAATAGTGTTAAATCAAGAATTGTCACTTTTAAGTAAAGTATGTGTGTGTATGTGCGCGCGCATGTGTGTGTGTGTGTGTGTACACGCACACAGCCTGTGCAAGATCATCTTTGTGACTTTGCAAGTCCTATTTCCGTGAATCTGGCCCAATTTTTTAATTACTGAAGTTAACAATCAGGTTTCTGTCCATGATGGAGTGACATTCCATGGTGCTAGCTTTGTGAGGGGTGTATTGGAAGAAATAGTCAGCAAAATGAAAAGTAAGTCTTTCATACAATAAAAACTTTATTATGACAGACACACAAACATCCTTCCAGCTAATTCACAGGATAGTCAGATCATGAAACTGGCTCATTTTTGCTAGAACATTCACAATGCTTTTATGTCCTTCACAAAACAATAGTTTGTTACCACTACAATTTCTAGTTAATAAATAACATATATATATATATATATTTTTTTTTACTTGGGAGAGACACACCTAGCAGTGCTCAGGGTTTACTCCTGTTCTGTGATCAGGGACAATTCCTGATAGGGCTTGGATATAATCTGGGGCGCCAGGGATCAAACCTAGCATGTGCAACCCAAATGTATTTTTTTCAAGAGCAGAAAAAGGTTTTGATAGATGATCCCATAATAAGGACAATTCTCTTCCATAATGGGGTGACAGTTCCACTGAAGTAAAATTCCAAGTGTATCTTAAACTCTTACATTTGTGAGGAATAACCACATCCTATTCCCAAATCCAAATTAGGGAAAATCAGTTTTTATATGATCTTAGAAGGCCCATGGATTATTTTCTGTGTGTATCTTTACAGAACATTTTAATTGACTTTTTAATTTTACTAAAGTTATTTCTCATTCATGGGTATTGTTGCCAAAATTAACCAAGTTTACTTATTTATTTTTGGTTTTTGGGTCACACCTGGCTGTGCTCAGGGGTTACTCCTAACTCTATGCTCAGAGCACTTGGCAGGCTCGGGGGACCAAATGGGATGCCGGGATTAGAACCACTGTCCTCCTGCTTGCCAGGCAAACGCCCTACCTCCATGCTATCTTTCCGGCTTTTTTATTATTTTATAAGACTTCTGTATTAACTGAGTAGAAAGCAGAAATGATTTATTTTTAAAGCCCAGACACACAGATCATACAATCAAGTTCTATGCCTCAGAAAAATTACAAAATACTACATTCACTAGGCTGATGAACTAAAATGGCAAGTATTCAGATGTCTAGGATATTCTCTTTTTATTGTTAAGTCCAGCAGCTTTACAATGTATAACTCTCCCTAAGGAGCTTAGAAAAAGCCAAGGATATTTGCTTGTGATAGTACTTCAGGATTTCATTAAATTTCTCCTCAAGTCTATATTACCTTCAGGCCCAACATCCTTAAAGTCACAGAAATTCTATGAGAGAGAAAGAGAGAGAAGTAAAATGTCTGCCAAGAGGCAGGCATGGGGCAGGGTGGGAGATCATGGGAAGGAAACTGGGGAAATTTGTGGCAAAAAAATGTGTTCTGGTGAAGGGTGGTGTACATTGTATGACTGAAACTCAATCGTGAACAATTTTGCAACTGTGGTGCTTAAAGTAGTTTTTTTATTTTAATACTATTTACTTTTAATTAAGGTAGCAAAAATCCCTATAATAGTGTTTTCCTTTTTAGGAAAGTCTCTAAGTCTTAAGCAACTCCAAATATCCACAGACATTCTTTATTAATTTATTTAAGCCTTAATTGAGCAATCACTTTTCTGGCACTGCAGAAGTGAGAGGAGCACACACTGAATGAAAGAAAGAGTTATGACATCTGCTTTTAGTAGCTGAAGGGTTAGTAAGCAATATAAACACTAAACAGTGTATTCTTGACAGAAGTACTTACCCCAGGAGGTATGTACGTCATATAGGTAAGGGATGGCAAGTCAAAGTAAAGTTCTGAGTGCTGTGAGGGAAGGTTTCCAGAAAATATTTCAAGAAAGGCATCACTAGAAGGAAGCAGAGGGTGAGATGTTAGGGATTCTTCCCAGTCAAATTAATAGTGCATCTGAAGTGGTAAGCAGAGACTGAGAGACCCTTTAAGTCCTACTTAAAACTGTTAAACTTTCTCTTCAAGCAGTGATTACTTGGGAAGTGTAAGTTAACTGGAGGAGATGCAACTAGCATACTGACTCATGCAAAGTGTGAGATGGCAAGGATATTGCAATTCAACATGAGCAATTGTGCAGACATTCAAAGGCCAGGGGTTCATCCTAAAAGAATTTCTACATCTGGCTTTTCTCATCTAAAATAGGACAGATGGCAACAGTTTGTTCTTTTTAGGAGACAATCTAGCACCATACAGACACTTCTTAGCCTTAGTGCCATATAAAACAGAAAAGTCATCAGAATATACCACTAATCTATTATGAAGCCTAAACTATAGCAGTAAAGTTAAACAGAAATTTAGCCCAATTAATGGCTTCTCAGATAACACACATTTAATTTAGCTGAATATCAAACAATGAGCCATAATTATTAAGATCTTATTTTTGAGAGGTGCTACAATGGAAAGTAAAATCAACTAAGGGGCCATAAAGATAGCACAGCGAGTAGGGCATTTGCCTTGCATGCAGCCAACCATCTCATATGATTCCCACCATCTCATATGGTCCCTCAAGCCTGCCAGGAGTGATTTCTGAGAGCAGAGCCAGGAGTAACTCCAAGCATCACAGGGAGTGGCCCTATAACAAACAAAGTTTACTAAGGCCTAAATAATGTACAGAAGATTAACTGTTATCTGAAATATATATATAGGGGCCATAGAGATAGTGCAGATCTGGGTTCAGTTCTTAGAGTGATCTGAAGCACAGAGCCAGGACTAAACCCTGAGCACTGCCAAGTGTGACTCTCAAAGAAAAAAAATTAAAATTAATTATTTTTGTCTTTTGATTTATGGATGTAGTGTCATCTTTTATATGGTTTCTTGAGTCTTTCTAATTATAGTCTTTTTTAAGTGTTCCTTTTATTCATTTGCTATTATCAGAGGCTAATGGTAAAAAACTAGGCACAAGCTTTCTCAATTAAAATCTATAGGGTTCTTTGAGGGGATTTCTAAGCTGTGCTTAGGGGAACTGGGACAGGATACTCAGTCTACTGAGTCATACAATCAGAGACTGTGTGGTACTCCTTGGGTCTGTAGGTTCTGGATATCACCTCATGGTCTTTGAGTATCACCAGGGCTATAGTAGTTGTTGCTGGGAGGCACATACTTTCCAGGGACTAGAAACTGTGTATCCCTGAACTATCTCTCCAGCTCCAGGACCTTTTTATTATACATGTGGTCAGTACCATCATGTTCAGTATCCATTTAGTCTCTAAATGCTCTGTTTGTATAGATTTGATTTCTTTTTTTAATAAAAAAAAGATCAAACAAAATTTTTGAAAAGTTACTTTACTGTTTAAGGACTTCAGGTCTGAAGTCAGTCTCAACTAGAGTGAAGGGCTAATGGCTGCATTGTGCTCAAAGTGAAATTTATGGATTAAAGTTGAGATCCTACCTCAACGCCTGAAGCCTCTTCTTACTGAAAGTTTTGGTAGACAGCTCACACTATTTCCTTATCATGGTCACAGAGAGCAAGTAGACTTGAATTCCATTCAATATTTCCAAAAACAGATTAAATTGTGAAAAAAAAAAGTAGTATAGTAGCCACAACTCTGGGACTACAGAAATCATTTTCAGCACAAAACTTTGGTGCAGGTTTTGTTAAGTTACATAGTTGGGAGAAAAAAATAATTGATAATTTATTTATTTTAGGCTCCAACAAATAGACTAGTGAGTTATTCTGTGTTTGTTTTTGTTTTGTTTTATTTTTGTTTTATGTTTTTGTTTTTTTGGGGGCCACACCCGGTGATGCTCAGGAGTTACTCCTGGCTATGAGCTCAGAAATCACTCCTAGCTTGGGGGACCATATGGGATGCCGAGGGCGAGGGTAGGATTGAACCATGGTCCGTCCTAGGCTAGAGCTTGCAAGGCAGACACCTTTCCTCTAGTGCCACCGCTCAGGCCCCTAGTGAGTTATTCTGACATAAAATTATAAATTGAATGAATTCTATAGTTCATATTAGAATAATAAGCTTAGTCAATATTTTAGATTTTCTTTTTGATGATAAGTTTGAAAAAAAGAACTCTTGTAAAGTTCTGTCAGTGACTTGTATATTTTGGAGATTAGCCCCTTATCTGATGGGTATTGGGTGAATAGTTTCTCCCACTCAGTGGGTGGCTCTTGTGTTCTGGGTGCTCTTTCCTTTGAGGTGCAGAAGGTTCTCATCTTTATATATTCCCATCTGTTAATCTCTGCTCTCTTGCTTGGAGAGTGCAGTTTCCTCCTTGAAGATGCCTGTAGTCTCAATGTCCTGGAGTGTTTTGCCTACGTGTTGTTCTATATATCTTATGGTTTCTGGTCTGATATCGAGGTCTTTAATCCATTTGGATTTTATCTTTATACATGATAATAACTGGGGGTCTAAATTCAATATTTTGCAAGTGGCTAGCCAGTTGTGCCAACACCACTTGTTGAAGAGGCTTTCTTTGCTCCATTTAGGATTTCTTGCTCCTTTATCAAAAATTAGGTGATTGTATGTCTGGGGAACATTCTCTGAGTATTCAAGCCTATTCCACTGATCTGAGGGCCTGTATTTATTCCAATACCATTCTGTTTTGATAACTATTGCTTTGTAGTAAAGTTTAAAGTTGGGGAAATTAATACCAACTTTACAAGAAAAAAACATCTAATCCCATCAAAAAATGGGGAGAAGAAATGGACAGACACTTTGACAAAGAAGAAATACAAATGGCCAAAAGACACGTGAAAAAATGCTCCACATCACTAATCATCAGGGAGATGCAAATCAAAACAACTATGCAAATCAAAAAAACAGAGATTGGCACACATCACAAAGAATGAGAACATTTTGTGTTGGTGGGGATGTGAAGAGAAAGGAACTCTTATCCACTGCTGGTGGGAATGCCATCTAGTTCAAACTTTATGGAAAGCGATATGGAGATTCCTCCAAAAACTGGAAATCGAGCTCCCATACGATCCAGCTATCCCTCTCCTAGGAATATACCCTAGGAACACAAAAATACAATACAAAAATCCCTTCCTTACACCTATATTCATTGCAGCACTATTTACCATAGCAAGACTCTGGAAACAACCAAGATACCCTTCAACAGATAAATGGCTAAAGAAACTGTGGTACATATACACAATGGACTATTATGCAGCTGTCAGGATAGATGAAGTCATGAAATTTTCCTATACATGGATGTACACAGAATCTATTATGCTGAGTGAAATAAGTCAGAGAGAGAGAAAAATGCAAAATGGTCTCACTCATCTATGGGTTTTAAGAAAAATAAAAGACATTCGTGCAATAATAATTTTCAGAAACAAAAGAGAGAAGGGCTGGAAGTTACAGCTCACCTCATGATGCTCACCACAAACAGGGATGAGTTTATTTAGAGAAATAACTACATTTTGAACTATCCTAATAATGAGAATGTATGAGGGAAATAGAAAGCCTGTCTAGAGTACAGGCGGGGATTGGGTGGGAAGGAGGGAGATTTGGGACATTGGTGATAGGATTGTTGCACTGGTGATGGGTGGTGTTCTTTACATGACTGAAACCCAAACACAATCATGTATGTAATCAAGGTGTTTAAATAAAGTATATATATAAGAAAGAAAAAATAACTCAAGTGTTTGCTAAATGCTTTTCATACTTGTAGGCTCTTGCATTTATGATAAAGTCAGAGAAAAAGCCTTCTCACTTTATTATTTATCATGATCTCCACAAAAAGTTTGCAGCTGTGTTCTCTTGTGTTCACTCTAGTTAATTTAGTTTCAGGAGTTACTCTGGAAAAGCTTTTACTACTAGTCCAAAAATTAAAGAAGGACAAATTATCCTCCCTTGGATATTCACAATAGATATTAACATAAGTAAAAGCACTGAGAAGACCTAAAGTAAAAAAAAAAAAACTAAATTTCTTTTTTTAAATTAATATCTTTATTTAAACACCTTAATTACAAACATGCTTGTGGTTGGATTTCAGTCAAGTAAAGAACACCCCCCTTCACCAGTGCAACATTCTCATCACCAGTGTCCCAAATCTCCCTCCTCCCCACCCCACCCCTGCCTGTACTCTAGACAGGTTTTTACTTCTCTCATTTAATCACATTGTTATGATAGTTCTCAATGTAGTTATTTCTCTAAATTCACTCATCACTCTGTGGTGAGCTTCATGTAGTGAGCCGAAACTTCCAGCTCTCCTCAAAGAAACTAAATTTCATTTCAACCTAAAACACTCCAAACTATCTGACCACAAAACTCTATTTTCAAGTAATTTGTGAAACAGTGGTCCATGGAATATTATCTGAAAAAGATGCATTAGAAAAAGCTAGGAGACTTTCTACAAAGCCAAGCTATTTTCTAACCTTGAGCTTTAATTAAAAATTGTCACATGTCATTTACATTCATTCAACTACCTAAATATTAATTATTTTTTCTGAAATATGCATGGTTAACATTCCCTACAAAAACACTAAGTTTCTGTCTGGTAGTTGAATATAAAAGCCATATCAATACAGTATCTGCCATTTGTAGCTTCTAGCATTCTTAGAAAGAAGAGATTTGACTCCTTGCAGTGGTCCTCAAACTATGGCCCACAGGCCACATATTGTATTTGTATCTGTTTTTTTCTTTATTGCAAAATAAGATATATGCAGTGTGCATAAGAATTTGTTCATAAGTTTTGTTTTTACTATAGTCAGACCCTCCAATGGTCTGAGGGACAGTGAACTGGCCCCCTGTTTAAAAAGTTTGAGGACCCCTGCGAGGAACTTGCAGAGAAAGGCACATGTGGTTATATAAAAATTTGTAGAGTAGAAATAAAAACTCTGGAAGTTGAAGGGGAAGGACAATTGAATGAACATTATCCACTCTTAAACACAATGGCAAAACATTTACACACCCTTTATTCCCTCTGTCTGTCATTTATTTTTTCCTTTTCCAAAGACACTCAGAATACAAAACTTACTATTTGCTTTGAGCTCACAGCTTGTTGGCAGGTTGGGATCTTTACTGTGTAAAAGCCAAAGACATTTGATATTTGAGTTTATTGTTGAGAAAGTTAAAGATTTTTAGATACAGAGTAGAAGGAAATTCTTAATCTCATCTAAACCACTTTAGTATCTGGAGTAGACCCTTTCCCCAGGCAGCAGTCAGGGTGATCCTTTACTAATGCAGATATTTTTCTAATCATAGGTTCAGATCCTTAGTGCTGAGGCAGACAGAAGTAAGCAATGAGTATAGCTGGGTGTGGCCTCAAAACAAAAAACAACAAAAAAAATTCTAGAAGTTTCAAATGTGCATCCCTATAATCAATGAAAAGTTATGACATGAGTCTATATCACATTAAATTCACCACTTTTATTTGATTTACCATGCAATTGACCTCCTTTTACGTGACTCAGTTTGTATGGTTACATGTATATTTTTCTTTCTTCCCTTCTTATTGGATCTTACTATTAAATTTGTATTTTTGTTTTATTTAGTGCATTCATTTGTTTGATTTTTCTATACACCACATCTCTGTTCAATCATGGTACTTGTCTCTATCTGGTAAATTTTGCTCAACATAATACTCTTCGGGGCCATCTATGTTATTAAAAATGGTAGGATTTTCATTTTTACAGCTTAATAGAACACCATTGTGTATATATACCATATCACCTTTATCTATTTGTCAATGGGCAGTTAATTTTTCTGTTCTTGGTTATAGTAAATAATGCTGCAATAAACATAAAATTGTGTATATTTTTCTGATAGGTTAGAAATCTAATTCTTTACCGGTCTACAAAAGCTTGCGAAGAGTAACTAGCTTGGCTTACATTCATGTCTAACAATGTAGGCCCATTACTCAGTACTGCTTCAACCCCTCACTTCTTTAGAGATCTCTCTGCTCATCTGCAAATTCCTCAAAGAGGCTTTCCCAGACCCATCATCTACTAGAGCTGTTTCATCCCCAACTTCATCCCACTGCATCCTCCAGTTGACTCATAACTTCTTTTGTTTCTACATTTATACATCTATCTATTTATTTATTCCCCTGAGGTCAGAAGCAGTTTTCTTTCTGTTTTTAATTATAATCTACAATATCTGGCACATTTCAGACCCTCCACAAATATTAATGGAATGAAAGAGTCCATTGATAAATCTTGGAATTCATAAAGAAATTAGTTATAGTACAAAAGTCAAGTATAGAAAACCAGTATATATATTAGTGAAGCCTAAAATAATTTGAAAATACACATCTCCCCATCAAAACTCAGCAGATACTCACTTGTTCATAACACAGGAAATTCAACAGCTTGTTCTGGAGAGTCTACCCATGTAGTTGGATTTCCTTGCAATCTTCTCTTCAATTTTTGTGTCTCATACTCTTATCTATAAAAAAAGAATAAATAATAACTACCTAGCAGGGTTTTTGCAAGGATTAAATAAGATAATGCATATAAAGCCTATAGGCCAAGTAAGTGCCTTCCACAATGGATGGTAACTATTATTAATTCCCCAAAGCCTCTATTATAAAATTTCTTTTAAAGTAAAGGTACCTTTTCTAGTTCTAAATGAAAGTCCTTTGGCCTGATAATATATGAGTAAAATAATCAGCTATTCATGAAACATATGGTAATTACTAGGCAAAGAAACTTTTTAGATGATTGTTTTGCATTATCAGGACAAAAAAAGAAAGACCTTAGTCTGAAAATATGAATACATGATACCTTTCAACTAATTGACTTCTTGGAGACTTTTTACTTTCTAGGAAAAAGCTTTATAAAAAATATTTTTATTTTATAAATATTATTTTTAATAATTTAAGATTGAGGATTTTCAAACTGTACAGTTTATGGATACTTCAAGTGTATCTACCAATGATTATATCCATCATAACTAAAGTATAATTCTCAAGCCAAGAAATTAATATTGGTATGATTTTGTTATCTCAGGTATAGACTTTACTTAAAGTAAGACAAAAGATTTCTGATCTTATAGTTATGAATTAGTTAGGATAATATTTTAACCCCATTAACCAGACAGATAGACAAATATATTAGGATATTAAAACTGTATAACACAATTTTTTTATTTTTAAAGAATTTTACAATTCAAAAGTCTACTAACTCCAACTTACTTAGAAGTCTTCTGCTCTTTCAATTTTGTGAAAGCAAAATAATCTCTGATCATATTTTTTATGGATTTTTTCTCTTGAAAAATGATTTGGTTCTTTCCTAAAAATTCTGGATATTGCTGTGAATTAGTATTGGAGGAAAGAAAAAAAGCTGAGAATAAGTCCAAAATCAAAAAACATTTTAACCTCAGCTTTAGGGCTGAGAGGCAAGGAAGATGCAAATAAGGGTGAAGAAAAATTTACTTTGAAAAATTGACCTTGACTCTGAAGAAGTCTGTGTGCCTGTACACCTCAGAAGTCATACTGGCCACTGGTTACACACAAAGAAAACATTTTCCAGATATCCCTCACCCACACTGCATTCATTTCCACCTTCTTCATAGTTTTCCCTCTTAGATCTTTAGGGAGAAATGCATCCAAGTAAGTAGACAAGTTTTAAGTCCAAATGTGAACAAATATGAAATTAAGTATAAAGTTCAATTAATTCATTCAAAGGGCAGAAAGAAGTAAAGTGATATTTAAAGGATATAATACATATATGCACATACATGTATATATAGATGGTCCTTAAAAGAGTTATAAGGGCTGGAGAAATAGCACAGTGGTGGGGCATTTGCCTTGCACACAGCTGACCTAGGATGAACCATGATTTGATCCCCTGGCATCTTATATGGTCCCCCACACCAGGAGCAATTTCTGAGTGCATAGCCAGGAGTAACCCCTGAGCATCACCGGGTGTGACCCAAAAACCAAAAAAAAAAAAAAATTATTATAGGTATGCCACATGGAAGAAAGACTGAGTCAAAAATACTATTTTAATTCATTAAATTAGTTTTATTATTTTAAAATTTTTATTGTGGCACCATGGTTTACAAAACTCATATATATATATATATATATATATACATATACATATACACACACTCATACATATATATATCATATATGAGTGTATGTGTGTAAAACATTCCAGTATCTCACCTTCAACTGTGTCTACTCTCCACTCTTACCTAGTGCTCCTTCATCTTCCTTTCTTATGGTAAACTTCCTGCTAAAGACCAGTTTTCATTGTCTGTTGCCTTTGAGCATTAATTATCGTACTATGTTTCTTTATATCTCATATATGAAAGAAGTTATTCTGTCTGACCCTCTCCTTCTGACTAACGTCTCTCAGCATGAAATTCTCCAGACTCATCCAAATATTAGGAAAAAAATGTGATATCTTTTTTTAAAGCCAAGTAGTATTCTACTGTGTATATATACTGCAGTTTCTTTATCCAGTCATCTGATCTTGGACACTTGGGTTATTTCCATATTTTGACTTTGAATATTTATGTAATGGACATTGTACTGCAAGTGTCTTTCTGAAAGTTTTGGCCTGAGGAAGATGCCAAAAACATGAAATTATTGGTTCATATCGTATGTTAAGATGGTCATATAGTGTTTTGAGAAGTGTTCCCAAAAGGCTAGACCAGTGGTCGGCAACCTGCGGCTCGCGAGCCACATGTGGCTCTTTACACTTTTAATTTGGCTCTTCTGTGTGCCAGGAGGCTGCTCCAGGAGTCAGGACTCTGCTGCTAGCCTCTATCAGTTTGCACCCTGTGTGCAGCCCCTGCAGCTCCAAGAGTGTAAGATGATAACCAGTATCAACCCCAAACAAAAGTGTTCCCCCAATGTCATCCTTTCTTAAACCTCTTCCTTTGATATGTAAAAGCCCATTGAATATGTACTTTTGTCTCTCTCTCTCTCTCTTGACCTGTAGCCTCCTGGTATTGGAAATTGGTTTTAATAAAGAAAGAGGTGTTCTAGCTTTTTGAGCTCAAGGCAGAGAATACAAGGTAAAAGGCCATGGACTCCATAATCATCCTTTCCTGGCTAGCTTGGTTTACTATTTCTTTCCTGCTACCCTACTTCTTCAAGACCAGGTTGGGTGGCGTTTAGAAATACAGTGCCTGGAGTGATCTTAAAACACATATTTTATTTTGCACAAGAGTGGGCATCTTCCATGAAGGGATTCTCAACCCGGAGTTTTCTTTTCCGTGAATTCTCATGTTCAGAGTACTCATGATTAAAGTTGTGAGCTAATGCCCTTAAATGCTGTTTTTCATGTTGATTATGGCTTTCTGCATAAGTGCCAATCAGAATATTTTTGCAAGAGTAAAAACATTTCAATATCTCTTCAGACACAGCTATCCCAGAATCAGATTATTTTTTGAACACATCCATCTTATGTCTCACTGTAAAAACTACTTGTGAAACTCCCCTGAAGAGAAATATTAAGTTCATAGAGAAAATGAACAATGTCTGCCAAATACACAAGCTTAGCTATCCATTCCTTGTCCAACTGGGGCTGAACAAAGTCAAGAGTTCTGCTCTCACAGGAACTGCATTACTTCTTCCTTCTTGCTAACAAGGCAAGAGAGCACCCATCCCAAGAACAGCCACTTCACTTCTTCATGGAGAAGATGCTAGTAATGGGCATCCATACTCTCACCCACGGTGGTGAATATCCTGGATTTGATCACAATTGTGAATTTCACAAATTATCTTTATTGTGTCATCTGTCACAGAGTTTAGTTCAGCAGGGAGTTATTTTGAATCCAGTCTATCATACAATGAGTGTATACAATGTACGGGTGTGCAACTTCTGTTTCTTGTGACTACACAAAAACACTGAGCCATGCACAGCGCATCATCTGTACATGGTGGTGGGGAAAGTGCACTAGTGAAAGATGGTGTACATTCTATGATTGAAATGCAAGTATGAATAATTTTGTAACAAATATGCTTAAATAAAAAATTACTTTTAAAATGTTTCAGACACTCTATCATAATTCCTTTATGATATGATATCATATGTCTTTAACAAAGTGCTGTTTTTGTTTTTGTGTGTATTTAGTTTGGTTTCTTGGAGCACACACTAAAGTGTCAATAGATTTTTTTTTTCCTTTCAGTGAAATCACTACTTTTCTCTGGAACACTGTTCTTGCTTTTAAAGATTGTTAAAAGGCTTTTCTCTTTTACCTGTTTTATCTCCATACTGTAGGGTTTCAAATTTTCAGCACATTTTGGTTATCAAGAGGAAACATTTTGAAACATTTTGCTTCCTTATTATCAGAAATCAAAGCATTTTTCCTGGAGAAGGGAGTTCACTATTCAGAATTAACAATCAGTGGATTCAAAAACTGTATTTCATGGTGGATGTTACTTCACATCTAAATCAGCTTAATCATAAACTACAGGGGAAAGAAAACACAATTTTTTCGATGTTAGAAGAAGTTATTTCATTTGAAAACAAATTATCTGTTTTTGCTCCAGATTTTGACAGAGAAACTTTAATTCACTTTCCAAGTCTGTTAAAACATCGCCAAGAAAATAATTCTGATATTGACATTACCTATTTTAAAACAGCACTTTTAAATATAAGGGAAGCTTTTCTCAAGAGGTTTCAGGATTTCAGAAACAGCAAAGCAACATTGGCCTTTGTTAAAAATCTCTGGATGCCACTGTAACAGAATTAAATTGTTCTCCCTTTAATAGCCACATTGGCAACTTTGAAATGCAATTTCTGGATTTAAAAAACAAAGAACTGTGGAGCTCAAAATTTGAACGTCTTTGTGCTGATTTAGAAAGATTGGAGAAACACAAATGTGAACTTAGTTCACAGCACAAGTGGTCTGTTTTGAAAGACCTGGAGAAAAAAGATATGTTGATTTTTAACACCTGGAATAGTATTCCTGACTCATATAATCAACTAAAAAACTAGCGTTTGCTGTTCTTTCCTTGTTCGGGTCTACATATTTATGTGAACAATCATTTTCAAGCATGAATCTTATCAAGAGTAAATTGAGAAATCGTCTCATCAATGAGAATCTGGAATCATGCCTAAATTTAAAAACAACAACATACAAACCTGACTTGCTCAAACTATCCAAGGAAATGCAAGGCCAATGTTCACATTAGTGTTTGTGACTTTGTCAGTCATTATCAGGATGTAATTTTCTCTACATTGTAAGGCAAATTTTATGGAATTTAACATTATCGATAAATAATATCATTCTAAAGTTTTGTTATATTAGTTGTGTTATTTGTATCCTCCTGACCCTTGTGGATACTTGCATGCAGAATATTCTCAATAAAAACTTATTGAAACTAAATACAGTGTACCATCCTATGTATTTTCGGTTTTAAAAATGTGGCTCTCGGGGCTGGAGTGATAGCATGGAAGTAAGGCATTTGCCTCTCATGCAGAAGGTCGGTGGTTCGAATCCCAGCATCCAATATTGTCCCCTGAGCCTGCCAGGAGCGATTTCTGAGCATAGAGCCCGAAGTAACCCCTGAGCGCTGCCAAAAACAAACAAAAACAAAAACAAAAGAATGTGGCTCTCAAAATAAATTTCAATCGTGGTTTGGGCGAGATTTGGCTCAGTTGGAAAAAAAAGGTTGCCGACCATTGGGCTAGACCAATCTACATTCCTACAAGCAGTGAATGAGGGTGCCTTTTCCCCCACATCCAAGCCAAAATGTTGAATGCCCTCTTCATGAAATATAAAATTATCTTTTCTTTTCCTATCTTTTATGCTTTCTCTTTTATTTCTTTACTTGATTTTTTATTACTGAAGAGTTAAAAAAAAAAGTATAGTGAAAGAATGGAGGTCCCCTTTTTTTTCCATAAAATTTCTTGCAAAGAAATCTTGTCAGGCCCTTTCTTCACAAAACTCATAAAGTTCATGAAGTCAGTAAAGTTATTTTTCTCCTCATGAATATTTTTCACCAAACTTTTCTTTAGGCTTTGCCATTGTGAACACTCTGGAGAGAAACTTAAAGTCAGTCAGCAAAAGACTTCATAGCACTTCATAGTAATGAAGGATATAACCACAACTTGGTAAGCTAAAGTAATTAAATTTCCATGACTGTCATTTATCCTGAGATTATGTCCTTCTTGCATTATTTAATGAAAGAATCCACTTTCTTTCATGAAATGATGGTGATAGTGAATGGCAACTGTTTTGTTTATTTCCAGTGTCCTTACTCTTCAAGAACCAAAATGGGCTACAAGATGTCAGGCCCCAATTATTTTTTGAAATTGGACTGGGTCCTGACATGTCAGTCTCTGGGAACCCTTGGACAGGAGGTTAATTGGAAATGGCAGAGATGGCAGTGGGGAAGCCAGTTCAACTGCTTCTGTTTTGCTCCCTTCCCTAGGCTCTTCAGGGCCCACTGCCCCACATCCGGCTGTCGCCAGTCCCTGGGTGGTGTATCTGTTCCCCAGGCCTCTGTGGTTTCCCCCACTGTCTACTTGGTCTTCTCAGCTGTTCCTCACTGGAGTCATCCTTTCAGACACAGCTCCCTAAGTTTGCCATGTGCACTGACCCTGTTAGGACCTCGAGGCATGATACAAAACTACAGGATTATGCTGAATCTCTAATTACCCCCAATGCCTCGGCACCTTGTCACTGCTGCTGCTCTGCTATATTCCCCAATAATTTGGTCATTACCAAGCAATCAGACTGCAGCCAAACCCCATGCCCGGAAGCTGGGAGCCCTCCTGAGTCTGCCAAATGAGGCTAGCTCTGCAGGCTTCTGGGAATGACAGGATGATTTCTTCCTGTGTTATGAATCAGAGAGGGCGTTTTGCACATGAATCACTCAGTTCTGTGTGGGGGCCTTGTCCTGATTTTGTTTCTTCTAGTAGGTCAAGCTGAGCAGATGCTCAGAAATTGTCTTGGATAATTAGCCTATTTTTTGGATGGTGGACACTTAATTTCACGTGATAATTCTAAAAGTTCATATTACTTAAGTTTTTGTTCTACATAATAAATAACTTTAATTTTTAAAACCACGGTGGTTCATTTAAAAATAGTTGAGGAGCGCTATGATTTGTTCCCTGTTTTATTCTCTGTACTCCTAAGAAAAAATATTTCTGAAATAAATGGAGTTAATAAATCATAGTTTTAAAATTT
Organism: Suncus etruscus; assembly: GCF_024139225.1. Taxonomy (NCBI): domain Eukaryota; kingdom Metazoa; phylum Chordata; class Mammalia; order Eulipotyphla; family Soricidae; genus Suncus; species Suncus etruscus. The sequence goes on from NC_064853.1 coordinate 92,383,898, forward strand.
TTACGTCCTTTTATTCTTTTTAGCAAGAGAGTAAAGTCCATATTTTGTCCTTAGCCAAAAATGCATATGGTCTAGATTTAATAGACTGACAATCATCAATTGATAATTTTCTAGTAGAAATGTCATATCTTATAGCTTCAACACAGTAAGAATAAGAAAAGTTCCCTTATGTGTCAGCTATTGTACCTGTCACCCTGGTTCTTATGCAAAGAACTGGGGAAAAAAGTTGGATAAGATATTTTCCACTGTCAAGAATCTCATATCTCAGGCAGCATTATTATTGTTGTTCTTATTTCTTTCTTAACAGTGTCAAAAGTGACATTCATGAAGTACATCATTGAAAAAATTTTTTGAGTAAATTAGTAATATTCTTTGGCTTTTTAGTGCAAGACTTGACACAGCATGAATGATGTCATACTGTTCAATTTGTATGGGTGAAGAATGCTTGTTGCCATTTCACTCCCAGGTTATGCTTTAACAATGTGAAAGCCTCCTTCCTCCCTTCCCCACGGAATAGATGCTCGAATTCAATAGATGTATCTTACAACAGAAATGAATGGGCCACAGTACATGGTTGTACTGTGGTTCAGAGCCTATCTGTTTTCCTAATGTCAGGAGATGTTTTTAGTCCACAGGCACTTTGCAGTCTAATTAATTCATTGAATTTGTAGGTAATTTATACCTTTGTTGTACAACAAAGCTTTGTGGTTTTACAGTAATACTCAATTCTTAAGAGTTACAGTCTTCCCCTACTTCCTAAAACAGCTGATAGGACAAAGATTGCTACTTATAAACAATTTCATTATTAAAGTTTGTCATTCCAAAGCCCAGGGTTTCTGAATCATATCATTGCTTACCTCATCAGTAAACTATGGGAGATTTGATCAAGAAGAGAATTTGGATATTATTCATCACCCTTATTTCATGGATGAAGAAAAAGATACAGAGAAAAGTGAAGCAACTTCAAGGTCACATAGATAGAGGGGGTGTTAAAGGGATGCAAACACATTCTAGCTGGGGAATAAGTGTGCATTACCTAGTATGAAAGACTGGCGCCTGCTGTGGCATTTCCTAAGCTCTGAGCAAAGTTAATGACAGTTTTACTAGCAATCCAAAAGAAAGTCACTTACTAAGAAGTCTGCAGATTTTGGAAATATAGATGCAAGTAAATGATCACTTAAAACATTGTTTAGGTAATAAAGAAAATGTAGAGATGCCAAGATCTTTAAACATTAGCGTTAGTAATGATTGATACCATGTATTGAGTATTCTTTTGACATGGTGATGCTAGAATGGATAGTTTACTCTTCTTTTCACAGCATTCCACATATTATGAATTCCATTCAATAAATACAAAAGTGAATAAAGTAATTGTGCATGTGTTATGTTTTATTTTTCTTAATGTTTTTTGGCTGAAAATTCAAAATTAAGGTGTCACCAAGGGGATTTCTTTTGAGAATTCTGTTTATGGGTGATTGTCTTCTCACTACAACTTCACCTTGTCCCCTTTCTTTGCATCTTTGTCTTCATAAAATAAAAAAATAAAAAAAATTTAAAAAATTAAAAAAGAATAGAAAGGTAATTTTGAGAGACAGGAGCATGTGTCAGAAAAAGTTGAATAACATGGTTTTATGATTATTTAGGTAAACAACTTTAAATAAGTAGTTAAAAAATGAATAATGGCCTAAGAGACACAGAGCATGCACATGAAATCAGGTCCCATTTGCTTCTATAACTCAGCCACCATCATCCTCCCACACATGAATCTGAGTGTGACACTGAGGTAGTATGTATAGTCTGATTCCATTTTCAAAGCAATGCAAAAATGTAACATGGATTTAGAATGAGAATTTTGGTCAAAACATCCTTCACTAAGTATCTGCTTAACAAGAAGTATAACTTAGTTCAAGGTTCCCTCTGTCTCATTTTAGTCACTAAATATATGAGAGTAACATCCCTCTCTAGCTCAATGACCAAAGACATAATATCCTCCAATCCCACTTCCCAATCAACCTTAAAGGTATAAGAAGTCAGTTCTGAGTAAAGATATCTCTTCAAGCAGTGATTGGCCTTTATCAATATTCTCTTACCTGCTATTATTATGTTTCCACTTGATAGAGGAACTTAACATTAGAAAGAACATATTAAAATTCACACATACAGCACTGAATTAAGGAGAATTGTCTGTTCCATTTTCAGTCCTTCAAGCATGCACTTGGAGTTGGAAAAAAGAGACAATATGCCTTCCCACGATACTTCTAATAATAACAACAAAAACATACAACTATATTTTTCAAAAAAATATCAGGCAATATCTAAAACAATGTAGCTCACAGAGCGAGCGAGCCAATGAAATAGAATGTGGGTTAATTTTTTGCCATTTATATTATTGCGTGTGAGGGTTATCTCCTACAGAGTTCAGTATCTCTCACTCATTCTTAAAGACATTTAAAAAGAGAAATAGAGGCTAGAGAGAAAGTACAGGGGTTTGGGCACATGCTTTGCATATAGCCAACCTCAATTCCATTTCTGGCATAACAAGTTCCTTGAGCAATGCCATGTGCAACTACTGAGGACAGGGAAGAGAGTAGTTCCTGATAACCACCAGGTGTAGCCTCCAACCCCCAATAACTAAACATTAAAAACACAAATAAATATGTTTCTATTTGTCTACAAGGTTTATTTTAAAAAAGCTGATGACCAAAAATGCATGAGATTTGTATGCTTCAAAGCTTTTCTAGATAATATCATGAAGTGTTAAGCTGCCCATGCTTCATTTCTAGCTCATCACTTTCTACTGTGTCAACTCCGGTGTGGGCTATGTGAATGTATTCTGTAAAATTGTCATAATCATCACACCATACTTCATGAAGTCTTGTGAGAATTAAATGAATTAAAACATGTAGAGCACTTTGAACAGTGCATGGCAAAGATATGTGTGCAATAATATAGCTTTATAGCCTTCGTTCTTTGATTTTATATGTTTATATATTTAGTTAGGCAAATGAAGTATTATTTTGTTGAATTTCTTGTCTCTATAATTAAGGAGAATACATAAGAATTAATTATGTACATACAAGAGAATGGAGATTTTGCTTTGTTTGGGGGGCCATAACTTATGGTGTTCAGGGCTCATATCTAGCTCTTTTAGGAAAGGAGCCACTCCTGGTAGTGTTTGGGGGCAACAAAAATAGTGGGACCAAATCTGGGTAGGCCATACACAAGGCAAGCACATTAAACTATCTACTCTCCTCTGGCTTCAGATGATTTCTTTCTTAGTCTCTTTCTCCTTTTGGACCTGAGCTACTCTTCATAAGCCAATGTGCTTCCTTGGTCATAGATCTGTGGGGCTCAGATGATTCCTTAGCAATTTCTTGTTATCATGTGTTCAAGTTGTGGATGTGTTACATGAGGATTCTTTTGTGTTTAAGCACCCTGTATTGCACTTTTAGTCTAAGTAGTCAGTCTTCTCAGATTTACAATATCTTTTGAGACTGTCTTCTCATATTTACAGTCTATTCTGTCTGACTCTTCTGAGTTCCTATATACCTGTCCTTCTGATAGACAAAATTGGCTGATAGATTTAAAGCCCAAAAATGGATAGTCCAGGCTTCCACCTTCTCAGTTCATATTTGGTAAACATCTGAATGTGTTGACAGCAGTTGGCACTTATCATGTCACTGCTCCTCAGCCCAATCAGACCTTCATTTTGTCAAAGTAAAGAATACTGGAGGCAAAAACCTCTTCTGAAATCTGAGCAAACCTTCAAAAACTTCTAATGTGAAATGTAACACACAGGAAAATGTGTTACATTTCACAAATTTTTATAGCAAGAATATATTTATCTACTAGAACAACTATGCTTTTTAAGTATTTTCTTCTCATGACTAAAGCTACAGAAGTGAAAGGGAAGATCCCTATGTTTTGTTTGAACAGACCTTCTACAAAATTGATATATAGTGTACTCAGAACTAAAATAAATGGAAAACAGAGTTTTGCATTGACAATTTACTCAGAGGACTGAGGATCACTTAGGGATCCCTTCTGCTGTTCTGACAGATGAAAAATTAAAGATTCTTCCTTGTTTTGTGAAGAAGTCATGAAGAAAATTCTATACACTTTTGAAAAAATAAAACCAAAGACTCCTCAACTGCTATGACTAGAAGATGGCTACAGGAATATTACACAACGAAGATTCCAGCAAGTACCACATAAGCACAAACAGTCTAATTTAATAGCCTTGATGTGTGTATCTCACTCATTGTATGAATAAAACAATAGTACTCTAAGTTAGAATAAGTGGGAAAGGAGGATACTTTAAATCCTACAACTCAAATCCTACAACCTTCTAGAATGTATTGTTCTGTTTTGATCACTATATTGTTAGACCTAGTAACTGATGGCTCTTGTTTTCTTTTATTTTCTGTTTGTTTTTGGGTCACACTCAGTGCTGTTAAGGGGTTACTCCTGGCTATGAGCTCAGAAATTGCTCCTGGCAGGCACGGGTGATCCTATGGGATGCCAGGATTCGAACCACCATTTGTCCTGAATCGGCTGTGTGCAAGGCAAACATCCTACTGCTGTGCTATCTCTTGGGCCTCGGTTCTTTTTTTTCTTGAAGTCTTAAATCTCAATTAAACATATAAATTATGAAGCAGTTCTCTCAGGTTAAATTCTGTCACTGTGAAATTCCCAGGTTTGAATCTTCACTTTAATTAATTAACTAACTATTGGTTTAACATTTATTGATGTCTCTGATTTCAGTTAATGGTCCTTTTTAAAAAGCAACTTTAATCAACTTGTTTCCTGTTATTAGTCCAAGCCTAGAACTAGAGCCTATAACTCATTTTATGTAGCCAAATGATCAGTTGGAATTTTGTCAAAGTATTTATAAAGTCATCAGTGAGAATGCAAATGCAGTATTAGAAGAAATTATATGTGATATATCTTTTTAGTTTCTTTTGGGGCTACATATAGTATTCATTGTGTATTAAACCCAGGTCAGCCACATGCAAAGCAAAAAACTTAAGCCCTAAGTTTTATCTCCTACCCTATATTTAGTATTATTCTAGCCATTTTATATTTTCAGAGTAGTCATAGTCTTCTACTAGATGGATGTCAATTCTTCTTTTAATTAATTCTTCTAGATTAAATAAATAATTCAGTGAATGTTGAGAACAGAATGTTCTATTTTTATTCCTTTCCCCAAGTCTCTTCTTTGCAAAAAAAAAAGCTATAAACTATAAATAAGGAAATAAAGTCACAGAGAAATTAAATATTTTACCCCAAGTTTCATAAGGTGATTCAAATCAGGTAGTCTCACTGTGAAGCTGTACTCTTTTCACCATCATGCTACAAATGGAATCCTTTCTTACTCTAAAACCTAATGTTTCCATTTTCTATCCCCCAGCACTCTATATTTTTCATGAGAAAACAACTAGTGTACATTTTCTTGCAAATAATTATAACCACACACAGTAGAGTGAATCATAAAGACAAGGTAGCTTTCTTAGAAAATCCCTGTTCAGTGCTTTTATAAATTTACATTTACACATTACCTTTATATGGTTAAGCACCAGAATTTTCTAGTACATTTAAAAAATATTTTCGTTGGTGAGCACACATCAACTAAATTTTAAAAAATGAACTAAATTTAAAGAACTAGAGCACAATGCCAAAGTATTAATTTATAGAAAGTAACAAATGATCACAAGATGCCTGGGTATTGGTGTTACAATAGTGATTCAAAGATCAAATAAAATCAAATAAAATCCATATTCTTATAAACCTTATTATATTCTAAGAGAAAGAGAAAGTAATAAAATATGCATCATAATCAGTCATACAAAAATTAATTACTATTATTTAGTGATCCAAAGAAAAATACTTCATAGTGTTATGAAGAAAAAATCAAAACACAGAAACAAACCAAGTGTCAGGTGATGCTACTTTGAATTGAATTAATAGTAAAGGACTATCTGAAGGAATAATGTTTGAACAGTCATTTAAATGAAGTGGAGAAGCCATGAGACTAGTGTGCATGCAGAGGAAAGGATCTTTGATGAGCAAATGTGAAGCATGTATAGAGAGGAGAATATAATTGGAGTTTTATGGCAGAGGAAAACAGTAGGATGATTTGGGAGAGGCAGTCAATGGTCTGATCTTAAAGGATTTTAGTAGGTTATAAAGGCATGATTATTTTTTTAGTAATGTGATACAGACTACAAGACCATTTGAAAAGGAACATGATAAGGTTAGATTTGTATCTTAAAAAGATTCTTTCCAACTGAAGTGTGTATACTTGACAAAAATAAGACATATATAACAAGAAGGAAGCAAGATAGGTACATACTGCTGAGTTAGGTGGAAAATGATGGTACCGTGAAGCAGAACAGAGAATGTCAAAATTAAACGGCATGAAATAGTTGGAGTTGAATATATTTTGAAGGATGCATTCAAAATTTGAGATCTGTCTGGCAAGTAGGCAAATAGAAGTGCATATTTGGTGATGAGATAGCAATCTAGATTCTGGGTATGAACATCATAAGTTTAGTGAACTTACTAGAAATCAAAAGACAGATTTTGAGTAAGCATGTAATCCATAAACCCCAGAGGAGAGTTTGGGACTGAACATCAAATTGTAGGAATCATCAGCATAAAGATGAAGCAAAATTAAATTTAATCTCTCAGTCATTAATAAAGAAAAAGAAGAAAAGAGAATATACCTAAAAAATAGGAAAATTAAAGAAGGAAAGTCTATACTTAAAAATTCTCTAGTCTTAGTTTGAGGAAATATCAAATAAAAATATGGAAGAATAGGGGCCAGCGAGGTGGTTCTAGAGGTAAGGTGTCTGCCTTGCAAGCACTAGCCAATGAAGGACCGAGGTTCAATCTCCTGGCTTCCCAAATAATCCCACCAAGCCAGGGGCAATTTCTGAGCGCTTAGCCAGGAGTAACCCCTGAGCATCAAATGGGTGTGGCCTGAAAAAAACAAACAAACAAACAAAAAATATGGAAGAATAAACTAACATTTTTGTTGAAGAAAAATTAGGAAGAAAACTAGCATCATAGTAAAGAGATAATTTATTAACCCAGATTAAATATTTTATGACTTAAATGCTTTTCTAAATTATATAAGGTCACACAATATCTTATGTCTCAAATTCAGTATATTTTGCTTAAATTATTAGTGACAACCAAGATTGAGATGCTTAGTAAAATTATTCTAAAGTGATTGTTAGAGAAGATAAAATATAATTAATCTGAAAGATTATCTGAATTAATAATCAAATCAGAGTATTAAAATTAACATTAGAATATGTTAAATGTTAATATTTCATACAGAGCAAATAGTTTATAAATTCTTGTATGGAAAGGGCTAGATTTACAAAATTAAGAAGTTGCCTAGTTCATTTTTTATGATAAACTACATTTTTTATGCTTATTTTTCTGAGACAACTGCTGTCTACTTTGGTTGTATGATTGTGGTTGATCTCTTAAAATCAAGTTAGGTCTAATAATGTTTTAATTTGTTCTAAAGATATGGTTTATCATTTTGTAAATATTAAGTATAATACATTGAAAGAATTTAATAAATAGTACATAAATCATTGTTTGCAAACACACTGGTAACACTAATATTAAGGAACCAATACATTATGTAGCATTACATAACATGTAGTGCCTAGGGATAGCATGATATAATCATAAACTCCTAAATTACTTTATACTTCCCTAAGTGTCTAGAAAACTTCCATGATTATGGTAATGATAATGGTTTATAAAATATATTGGTGCTGTGAGTCACCTTCATGTAGAAGATAAGAAATATACTATGTGATTTTATATCTTCCTATGTTTTAGCAAATACCAAAACCATAATCTGTGATACTAGAAATTATATAAATCTGAGTCTTGAGGTGATTCCACAAAGAATAACTCTACATTGTTCATATTTCAGGGTGAATTTATTATTTCAATATAGCTTAACAAAATTAGAAAAATTATATTTCCAACTAAGTGAGATATTTTAACTCAGTCTATTAGGGTAGAGAGATAAGAAGTTCTATGTACTTGTACAGGAACTAGAATCAAGCTTACAAATAAGATAATTCAAATTAAAGATGAGCACAAAATATTGGGATTGCATAAAGTTGAATGCTTTAGTTAATAATCTAAAACAGCAAAATCTGTACCTCATAATCTTAAGAAAAGAAAACAAATATTTCTTCTTAGGATTTCCAGTCACCCCAGTCTGCTCCCAAATATAATTGGAACTGGAATTTTTACTATCTGTATAGTTCCATAAACTACCTAGCTGAAAAAAATCAGCTCAAGTGTTGGCATTCGATGTTACATTTGAAAAAAACAAAAGTCTTTTTTTTTTTCTGGTTTTTGAGTCACACCTGGCAGCGCTCAGGGGTTACTCCTGGCTCTATGCTCAGAAATTGTTCCTGGCAGGCTCAGGGGAACATATGGTATGCCAGGATTCAAACCACTTTCCTTATGTATGCAGTGCAAACGCTCTACCTTCATGCTATCTCTCCGGCCCCAACAAAAGTCATTTCTTTTTGACCGAGTATAAAATTAAGGCCTTAAAGACTTATTAGATAAAGGGGGCCAGAGTGATGGTTTCACAGGAAGGAAGCATGTCTTGCATGAGGCCAACCCGAATTTACTCTCTTGCATCCCAAATAGTTCCCTTAAGCCCACCAGGAGTGATTACTGAGCATAGAGCAGAGCCAGTAGTTAGCCCTGAATACCACTGAACATGGCCCAAACCAAATCAAAACAAAGTAGATGATACAAGAATTTTCAGATAAAGAGAGCAAAATATATGCAAGGAAGTGTAGTCATCATATTTTTAAATGATTAAATTTAAGACATGTAACAGAGCAGAGGTTCTCAACTTGTAATCTTTTACACCCATGTAGACACTCCCAAGATATTCCAAGGAATAATCAAGTGATAATCAAAAAAATGGTTGTCTTAATCTACTATGAATACCTCCCTTCATGGCTGATCAGCCCTGAACTGATTCACAAGCATCACTTTCAGGAGTCCAGATATGGAAGCCATATATAGCTGCTCTTGTGTTAGGTATCATTTATATTTCAACCTTGTTGAAACCCTTATTGATTCCTGATCCCATTCTATGAGTATTCAGGTAGAAAATTGATGAGTGCAATGTAGACTATCCAATCTCAGAGGTCTGACTTTGACAACTGCAATGGAACAGAACTTCTGGAAACATAATGAAAAAACTTTATCCCAGGCTTCGTCCTAGGATCTGTGCAAAAACCAAGACCACCATTTATAAAAGACTGATTACAACAACAGCGATGGAACAGAACTTCTAGAACTGTAAAGAAAGACACCATCCTAGACTTCGTCCAATGACCTTTGTAAATACCAAGATCTCTAGTTAGAGAGGCCTAATTTTATCATCCACAACTGACTGAAAAGTTGCATGGCACCATAAAAAGGCCTTGAGATGTGAAAAGAAGTGTGTACAGAGACTATAGTTGGTCCCAGGACATTTTGCTTCAAGGGCTGAGAAACTTGGTATCTCTTAGGCCAAGGGAATTAATTTCCTTTCTAATCTCTCCAATACTTACTGTGCCTTAGCCAAAAGAAGGAGGAGGAGGAGGAGGAAGAAGAAGAAGAAGAAGAAGAAGAAGAAGAAGAAGAAGAAGAAGAAGAAGAAGAAGAAGAAGAAGAAGAAGAAGAAGAAGAAGAAGAAGAAGAAGAAGTAGTAGTAGTAGTAGTAGTAGTAGTAGTAGTAGTAGTAGTAGTAGTAGTAGTAGTTTGGGTTTTTTAGCTGCTTTTTGTGGTTGTTTTGTTTTGTTTTTGTTTGTTGTTTTTTTTTGGGTAGTTGCTGGTTTTGGTATTTGGGGGTATGTTGTTGCGTTTTTTTTATTTTATTTTTGTTTTGTTTTGCTACCTTTTGCTTCTTTTTTCCCTTTCTTCTAAATTGAAATTGGTAACACCTAGATAGACTCCTCCCAGTTTTCTTTTTTTTTCTTTTTTCTTTTCCTTTTAATCAACAAAGCCACATAACTTGAATCATCTTATTCAGCCTCATAAATTCAGGAGGAAAATGGATGGTACCAGGACCAGACAGACGCATGAATATTTAGTGAAAATAAAAAATGATCAAACTTGAGCACCAAACCAAAAGTCAACGACAACAGAATCAATACCCAATCTACAACAAGCTGTACAAATGAGGACCAGTTTCACTAGCATTCTGAGGCCTAAAGGAGGGAGACACGGGAGGTATGCCAGAAACAGGGGTGGAGGGAGGACAACACTGGTGGTGGGAATGCCCCTTATTCATTGTCACTATGTACCTTAATTATTACTTTGAAAGATTTGTAATTCAATTTGGCTACAATAAAAATTAAAAAAAGAAAACTATAATATGTGAATTCATAACTGAAATCCCACAAAATGTTAAAGCCAACTAATTTTTTTTTGTTTGTTTTTGGGTCACGCCCGGCAGCACTCAGGCGTTATTCCTGGCTCTATACTCAGAAATCGTTCCTGGCAGGTTCAGAGGACCACATGGGATGCCGGGTTTCGAACCACCATCCTTCTGCATGTAAGGCAAACACATTACCTCTCTGCTATCTCTCTGGCCCCAAAGCCAACTAATTCTAATATTTTGGGTTTATTTTGGGGCTACATCCAGCAGTGCTCTGAACATATGGATCAGTCCTGGTGGATTCAGGGGTCTGTATGAAGTCCTAGAGATGAAACTATGGTCAGCCACATGCAAGCCAAGTACCTTACCACTATACTGTCTCTCTGACCCTTGATAGGTTCTATTTTTTAAGTCTGAAAAATAGTATGTAAGATACTTACAAATGCTAGAATTTTGAAGTCAGTTTTATTAAGAAATTGTTATTATTTGATCTGGTTTTTTTTCTTTAAAATATGGAATGCTTCACGAATTTGCGAGTCATCCTTGCACAGGGGCCATGCTAATCTTCTCTGTATCATTCCAATTTTAGTATATGTGCTGCCCAAGCGAGCACTTGATCTGGTTTTTAACATAATAATGACAGATCGAAATGGAGCATTTATGAATGATAGAGTCAACTCCATGAAGGGTCACCTGATAATGACTTTGTAATGAGATGGGATATGGCAATGTAAACAGCAATACAAAACCAGCTGAACCTGTTTTAGCTTGAATATAATAAGTGTGTTTCTCAACAACCACATCTTATACCCCTCTTTGATTGACCTTTTACTTTTTTGTCTGCTTTTTTATTTTTTAACCTGTCAAGGAAGACTGTCCTATCAATACTGTCTCTGGTCCATTAATTCTGCTAAGCTCCCTGAAATTTGGGACTACATATTTCTCAGGCGATAGCAGTATGTGTCAAGTAGAAAAGAAGGTTGTCAACAGTCCCAGTGAGGTCCTTTACTAAGCAATGTGTTTTCTACTGCTGGTGCTGTGACTGCCTCTATCAGACCCAGAACACAGTTATAAACCCAACCAGACCTTCCCCCATTACGATCATAACAGCAAATAGGAAAGTCCTCTCTTTATAATGGGCTGCAACAATTTAATCCCTGCAATCCTGAAAACTATTGTAAGGTAGGTACACAGGAAGGTGTTTCCCAAGGGCACATCTCCAAGTCCTTTCCACCCACACCCCGACCTGTTCCTTCTTTTATGGCTTGTCCTCCTCAGATTGGAAGATGCTTATGAATGAGTCTGCCACTCTGAGCTTAAGGATTTGGCTACACAATATATAAAGAACAAACCAAAAGTCCTAAAAAAGTGAAGAAAAGGTATTAATTGGAATTGTTGTAGAAGAGAATTAAAAATCCAAAGGCATCCCTGTCAGCATCTAGGAACTCCTGACAGTGCTCTTTGTGAATGAAAGCTGATCACTCAGCTCATTTCTGGGCAAAAGAGTGAAGAAAGTAAACTTTTTCATCTTTATTTACCACTTTCCTTTTTCATCCTTATTCTCTAGGATCTTATAAATCAGACTTTTCTCCCTAAGTCCAGAATCTACCTTTCCAGGGCACCACACTGGCCCAGGTTCATCAAGATAGTAGAGATCCATGTTGTAATTCACAATTGCTTAAAGTGCTTTACTAGGGTATTTTCTAAAGGACTAATAATGTCATTTAAAAAGGTAATACTTGATTAATGAATGTTTGCTTCTCTCATTCTAGGATCATTGCTACTTAACCTAGAACCAGAAAGGTTATTTTCTCCTTGGGCTGAGGATTCTGCTTCCTCTTCTGATTTAAACATAATTATAAAGATAATCATAATAAAGATGATCATGCCAAAGCTTTTCTAGTAAGTTCCTAATTATTCTTACCATATATAAAGATAGTGAAGTGTAATGTTCTAATGCCCTACTTCTTACTCTGTACAATAACATCTCAGGAGACTGAAGCTTCCATTAACTTTTTAAATTATAATACTTTAGTCAGATTTCCAATGCAATAAAATATATTACATTATAATTTATATAATATGTATTATATTCAATAATACAAATATTAAAATGTTGCATAACAGCCCTTGATGGGGCTGGCTGATGGAGGGATGGAGGATGAAGTCTTTCTCCTCCAGCTCGGACCACGTGTCTGCCACCCTATTCAGCCGTCGGTTCTGAAGTGAATCTGGCGGATAAAAAGCTAACAGGCAGTCAAGTTTCAGAAGATATCAGCTTTATTCAATGGATATGGCTGAAGCAAAAAGCCCCAGAATCAGCCCCAGAAAAAAAGCCCTTGCCTTCCACAGACCCTTGCTTTTATACCTCAGAATCAGGTACCACCCTAGGGTGGGAACAGAATTCCAGGTCACACCCTAGGGTAGGGCACAATTATTGATTAGGGTAGGATCAGTAACATAATAATCTTATGGAAATGTTTATATACATAACATTATAATACAATTTTTTTTTTTGGTTTTTGGGTCACACCCGGCAGTGCTCAGGGGTTCCTCCTGGCTCTACGTTCAATAATTGCTCCTGGCAGGCTCGGGGGACCATAGGAGATGCTGGGATTCGAATCACTGTCCTTCTGCATGCAAGGCAAATGCTTTACCTCCATGCTATCTCTCTGGCCCCCAAATATTTCAATAAAAGAAATGATTGAACGTATCTTCCTGCTTTATCTACCTTCTTCACGAAAATATTTGATGATAGATTACCTCCAGACCTAACCTTTCTTTTAAAAATGACCAATTAGGGGGGCAGAGTGGTGGTACAGGGCATAAGGCGTCTGCCTTATGCATGCTAGCCTAGGATGACCACGGTTTGTTCCCCCGAAGTCCCATGTGGTCCCTCAAGCCAGGAGCAATTTCTGACCGCATAGCCAGGAGTAACCCCTGCATGTCACTGAGTGTGCTCCCCCCCAAAAACGAGACCCATTAGGATAAATAATTTTCATTCTTTATTTTAAAGTATATTACTATATCTGGGTCATAAAAAAATCCCAGTAATTAAAAAACAGAAGAAATAACAAAAATAACTGTCTGACTACAATAAAAAATTAAAGTAAAATATAAAACTAAAATATTATTCTACCTAATAATAAAAATAAATAAATATTAAAATATTGTTAACTAACACTTGTGTCAAGATATCACACAATTTACTCGAATAAAATTGGTGACATGCAGGTTTATATGAAAAAATTTATAAGCATATAATGCAAAGATATAGAATCAAGAATACAGCATGAATTTTATTTCTTCTTCCTTATGATTTTAGCATTTATTGTAGGACTATAAGAAAAGAATGTAAGTTTGAAACTAACTGCTGCTGTTTTGCTTCTGTAACTATGCTTTGCTTTAGATATAAGTAGCTGCCATGACAGGCCTCAGGTTTGTGGCAGAAGAAACTAGGCCAGAACAGCCAGTTCTAGAAACTTCAAGGGCACATACCAGGACAATTAGATAAACTAGCAACACCGGGTTGGGGGCCTGTGAACAATAAACTTTATGTAACTGTACACCAAGGTCACAGGTGCCCAATGAGCACCCAAGCCCCTCCTCTATTATTTCAGCCAACTTGTTTAAACTTGGCTGACACAACATGTCATAACCTATAGTTTAATTTGTACCTTGAACCCCAAGCAGTTTTATAAAAGGGTTTGCAAGCCTCATCTGGGTCACCACCTGGAAGAGGTGCAGCCCTAGCAAGCTGGTAACTGAATAAGCTTCCTTACTTTTGCATTAGTGCTTTCTCCTCTGGTCTTTGTGGGTAGGATCTTAAGTCCAGAGATAAAAGGACTATAATGTGTAATATATATATAGCAGACAAAATATGTGCATAATTAACATGCACACATCTAGTCAATAGAAACTGTCAGTAGTTAGGTTTGAAATAATTGAAAATTATGTCTAGGTTTTTCAACTGTACATTGTCATGTACATATATTGAATGAGACTCAATTTTATTTACTGTATTAAACTGCATTAAAGTGAAAGAAGTAGACTCTTAAAGTTATGGACTAAATTATTTTAACTATATAAACTTAACAAGCAAAACTAACCCATGATGATAAGGACTAGAATAATGGCTACCTCTGAACACTAAGAATTGGCACAAAGAACTTTCTTAGAAAGGAAGATAGTCTAAATTCTATCTAAATAGAACTTACATAATTATATATGTGTGCAAAAGATTCACCAAGATGTTGGGCCTAATGAGAGTATATCAGAGAGGACACTTGGATTGCCCATGCCAGGTTTGCTCCCTATAGTCCTTTAAGCCCCTCCAGAAGGGATTCCTGAGCGTGGGGCCAGGAACAAGTACCAAACACCACTAAATATGGCTCCAAAATTAAAAACAAGAATAAAAATATAACAAATTCATTAAGATGTATACTTAAGATTTGAGAACTTTAATATATGTATATTATATCTCAATTCAAGTAAAAGAAATAAATTAATATAATTTACCATATTAAAAGTTTAAATAAAAGTGTATTATCATTCCATAGTCAGAGAAAAAGAATTTGGTAAAATGTAACCCTTGTTCATTTTTTAAAACTTTTTCTTTTTATTTCTTTTTTTTTTTTTTTTTTGTTTTTTGGGTCACACCCGGCAGTGCTCAGGGATTACTCCTGGCTCTATGCTCAGAAATCTCTCCTGGCAAGCTCAGGGGACCATGGGATGTTGGGATTCAAACCACTGACCTTCTATATGCAAGGCAAACACCTTACCTCCATGCTATCTCTCCCCAATTTTTTAAAACTGTTAAGAAAGCAGGATTAGTAGTAAACAAACTATCACTGCATACCGAATATTTAGTGAAATGGATGTGAAGTACCAATAACACTTTCCTGTAGGATCAGAAATGAAGCAATAATGTCTGTTATCACCACTTTCATTCAACAGCTTCTGGAGATCCTAACCATCACAATAAAGCAGACATTATTTGCAAACAGCTTAGCTTTGAATGGAAAAAACCAAAATGATCTTGAAATGAAATAGGCAAATAGAACCTAGAAGAATTTGTCAAAGTCTTACTATACAATTAATTTACAATAATCAATTCATTTACAAAAAAAGTGAATACTTTGAAATATAGCATTTAAAATTATATCAACTTTAAAGATATTTAGAACAGATCTACTAAAATATGCTGATTTAAGCACAAAACTTTAAAACACTGATGAGAGAAATAAATCTCTAATATATATTTGAAGATTTGATGTCATAAACATGTTGATGCTATAAACACAAATACAAGTCATCTAATTAATTATAATCCCAGCAGTTTTGGTGTTTTATTTGGTTAGGAAGTAGGAAGATTAGCAAGTATCTATTATTTTAAAGGCAAATAACCAAAGAGACTATGCATATTTATTTATGTGGTTGTGAAGTCACACTCAGGTGTGCTCAAAATTTACTCCTGGCTCTGAGATCAGGGTTTACTCATGGCAGGGCTCAGGGTACCATATCAGGTAGTTAGTATTGAACTCCAGGTAAGCTACATTTAAGACAAGTATCCTACCTGCTATATTCTTGTAGTCCTGAAGAAAATGTATATTAATTTATTTTAAATTTATTTAATTTTATGTAGTCACATGAAATTAAACTTATTCATTATTAGGTTTCAGGCATACAATATGTGAACTCCAATATTATCACCAATGTCTACTTCCCTCTATCTCGTTTGCCACTCATCAGTTTACTTCTATAAGAGATGCTTTTTTATATGTATAAAGTTTTCCACTGTGGTTTACAATATTGTTGCTGATAGGTTTTCATACATAACACTTTCCCACCTTTCAGCACCATCTCCTTCTCCTGCTTAAACACTTTACTTCACCATAGGCATCACCCTATCATTCTAAATCAAAGGCAGGTAGGGGGAAGAATCCTAAGGTCAGTGATGGAGGAATATTGGCACTTTAGGGGTGCATTTGGTATGATAATATTGTATTAAACAATTGCCAGACCTGAAAAATGCCAAGGAATTGTCTCTATTGGCAAGTCCAAGAGTAAAAATATTAGAGGCTGATAATTCTGATCAAACCATCCTATTACTAATGACCAGAATAAAAAAAATTGTGTTAAGCTGGAATGAGCCCCAGGCTATAATATGATCAGAATACACTCATGTTAACCTTTCATGTAGCTACAGTAAAGTGTAGCACTGAATCAGCAAGGATACCAAGTGTTTTATTAAGCTCCCTTTTCAATTAAATTTTGAAGTAACAAAAGAAAAATTCAAAGAGCAAATGGGAAAGGAAACTCTACCTAGGTCAAAATAAAATTGATTAAGTAAATTAACCCCAAGTAGTTTCAATATAATCTGTATCAGAATTGAAAACACTTTCTTATCCAGGAACTTCTTATCCAGGAACTTATCCAACTTCTGCTCTAAAAACATACCTGACCCTAGGACTAGCACAACTCCTACTTCCTCTGAACCCTTGTTTCTCAATAGATATTTATTCCAAAAGGAAAACAGCAGTGTTGTATGAGTTTCTGAACCCTTGTTCCTCAATAGATATTTATTCCAAAAGGAAAACAGCAGTGTTGTATGAGTTTCATTTACAGGCTTCTAACAAAAAACATTTGTAGTAGTTATTTGCTTCAATTGATAATTACTGCTCTCTTCTCCTCAGATTAACAAGTAGCTACTTGACTATTCAGTGGTACATCTCATGTTAGAAAGTTTTTAAGACATAAAAATTAAAAGTTCTCACAATTGCTAAGATCAAAAAAGTATCATCACATGAAAAATTATAATGTATCAGAGTAAAAATATAAAACATAAACAACCTAGTTATCATAAAATAAATTTTAAAGCAAATTATATCATTACATGTGTGAAAATGAAAAAAATGTTTTTAATCTTTCGAAAAAATGTTAGAATTTATGTAAAATGCTGATGTATAGAACTGTCAAGCAAAAAATAAATAACTTTCATCTAGATAAATAACACAGAATACATAAAGATTATGTATTATAAAGATAAAGATTATATGATAATCAGAAGAAGAAGAACAAGAACAAGAACAACAATAAAAATCAACAACAACAAACCAGGAATATGAATACATACACATATCTAAATTTCATGGAAGAAAAACTGTAACATCTTAAAGGACAAAAAAGACATTTGAATAAATAGAAAACTGTATTGTGTTTTGGATTATAAAACTCAATGTGCTAAAGATGTGAATGCTCTCAATTCAATATTTAAAAGCAATGCAGCCTTAATAAAAATGTCATCAAGTCTTTTTCTGGAACTAGACAAAATAATTATAAGTTTCATATGAAAGAACACTCTTAAGGAAAAACAATAGCCGAGAAAACCATGAAAAATAAAGCAATGGAGTTGAGAGAATGAAGAAGGTCCAAAAGTCTAGCCTTACTGGATATTAAAATACAGTTATAAATATTTTTATAGTAGGACCTCTAGTGGTATTAGGGGCCTGGGGAAACTTATAAACACACTCATCTTTCATAGCACAGGAGTCACCTGCTTATAGCAACAGATGATGGGAGTGAAGATGGTGAACCTGAAGTGCCAGGACCACACACAGGCTAGCCATGTGCTCTACTGTTTGAATACTGACTCCAAGGTACTAGCTTTTGCACAAAAACTAATTTGTTGTAGACATACTATTCCATGGAGCAGAATAGAAAAATCTAGGAATAGATCCAATGCATTTGGAAAAGTGTAGAAACATCTCAAATAAGAAGAGCAATGTTTCATTTTAAACACAAATTAATATGATATAGCTAGTGCTGGCAGAGACAAGTGAGAAAAGAATACACATGGTCTGAATGTCTTCTATTTTGACCTCTATAGAAAGTAATATTGAAATTTCTCAAAAAAAAGTAAGAAAAGATCTCCCAAACAACACTGTGATATCACTTCTTGTCATCTACTTTCAAAGCTTAGTATCATTCATGCATACATGTGCAGCTATGTTCATTGCAGTACTTAGTACAATAACTATGACATATAAATAACTTAAATTTCCAACTACCAATACGTGAATCAAGAAGTTGTAATATCAATAGTATTACAGAAACTCAAATACATTGGTGTCAACTTAACTAAATATGGGAAGGACTATACAAAGAAAACTACAAAACACTGCTTCAAGAAATAAAAGAGGACATAAAGAAATGAGCCATAAACACTACTCATGGATCAGTAAGAGCAACATAATTAAAATGGCAACTTCCCATAGCTTTGTACAGATTTAATGCAATCTCTCTAAGGATACTCATGACATTCTTTAAAGAAGTAGATCAAATTTTTTAAATTTATTTGGAACAATAAATGCCCATGAATTGCTAAAGCTATTCTTAGGAAAGAGAAATTGGAGGCATCACTTTTTGAACTTTAAATTGTATTACAAAGTAATGTCATAAAATAGCATAGTACTGAAATAAAGACAGACCCTCAGATCAGTGGAATAGACTAGAGTATTCAGAGAATGACCCCCCCCCGGCATAGAATCAACTAATCTTTGATAAAGTGGCAAGAACTGCAAAATGGAGCAACGAAAGCCTATTCACCAAGTGGTTGGAACAACTGGTCAGTCACATTCAAAAGAGAGAACTCAATCTTCTACCTAACACCATGCACAAAGGTCAAGTCCAAATGGATTAAAGACCTTGATATCAGATCTGAAACTATAAGGAATACAGAGGAAAATGCAGGAAAAACATTCCATGACATTGAGACTAAAGGCACTTTAAGGAGGAAACACCACTGTCCAGGCAAGTGGAGGCAAAGATAAACAAATGTGACTACATAAAACGCAGAAGCTTGTGTACCTCAAAGGAAACAATGACTAGGATACAAAGGCCACCCATGGAATGGGTGAAACTATTCACCCAATACTCATCAGTTAAGAATCTAATATCTAAAATATACAAGGCACTGATGGAACTTCACAAGAAAAAAAAACATCTAACCCCATAAAAATGGGGAGAAAAATGAACACACATTTTCTTAAAGAAGAAATACAGATGACCAAAAGGCATATGAAAAAATGCTCCACATTATTAGTCATCAGGGATATGCAAATCAAAACAGCAATGAGATATCATCTCACGCCAGGGTGACTGACACTCATCACAAAGAACAAACAACCAGTAGAAGGGGCCAAAGCAATGGCACACTGGTAGAGTGGTTGCCTTGCACTCTGCCTACCTAGGATGGACCCAGGTTCAATCCCCAGCATCCTATATAGTTTGAAAGCCTGGCAGGAGTGATTTCTGAGAGCAGAGCCAGGAGTAATCCCTGAGCATCACCAGGTGTGGCCACCCCCCAAAAAAATAAAACAAAGAAAGAAATAAAAAGAAAAGTACAACCAGTGCTGGCGTGGATACAGGGAGAAAGGAACTAACATTCATTGCCAGTGGGAATCTGTATAGTCCAGCCTTTCTGGAAAACAATATAGATATTCCTTAACAAGCTGACATTTGAACTC
The DNA here is from genome assembly GCF_024139225.1 of Suncus etruscus. Taxonomy (NCBI): domain Eukaryota; kingdom Metazoa; phylum Chordata; class Mammalia; order Eulipotyphla; family Soricidae; genus Suncus; species Suncus etruscus. The sequence goes on from NC_064853.1 coordinate 92,403,851, forward strand.
CCAAATGATCCATTAATACCACTTCTAGGGATATACCTTAGGAACACAAAAACACAATACAAAAGTGCCCTCTGCACTCTTATGTTTATTATAGCACTATTAACATAGCCAAAACCTGGAAACAACACAGGATCCTAAGGACAAATGAGTGGCTAAAGCAATTGTGGTACATTTACACAATGAAATACTATGCAGCTATTAGGAAAAAATGAAGTCATAAAATTTGCCAACATATGGATGAACATGGAGACAATTATGCTGAGAACATGAGCTAATGGAAGAGTGATAGATATAAAATAGTCTCACTCACTCATCAGTGATATATAAGAAAAATAAAAGACAGTATGGTAATAATATCTAGACAGCAGAGCTGAACATCTGGAGGGCCAAGTTCATGTCATGAATCTTTTCACAAAGAGTGTTGACTTCAGTTAGAGCAATAACCACAATGACAACTACCATGACAATGATAATGAGGGAAAGAGGCAGAATGTCTGTCTCAGAGACAGGCAGGAGGTTGAGTTGGAGGAGGGAAATGGGAGAACACTGGTGGTGGGAAGAATGCTCTGGTGAAGGGTGGTATATATTTTATGACTGAAACTCAAGTGTGAAAGTTTTTGTAATCATGGTGATTAAATAAAGTAATTTTAAAATTTTAAGTTATGGTATTTATAAACAGTGGAATACTATGCAGCTGAAAGAAAAGATGAAGTCATGCAATTTTCCTTGGTGTGGATGGAATTGGAGGATACCATGCTTAGTGAAGACAAAAGGGAATTACAGAAAATGTTCTTTTTCATATGTGAGATGCAAAAAAAAACATGATAAGAAAGCAACAAATAGATAAAAGAAACAGACTTAGAGAAGTTTATTCATAGAACTGAGTTTTCATGGGGGATAATGGGGTTTGAATTGGGGAGTACCTAAATACATTGGTTAAAAAAAGTGGATAATAGTGATGAGTATCATGCTGAAGAGGTGTATGGATGAAACTATCTTTAACAGTATTGTAAATCAATAAAAATGGGAAAAATATATATGTTGTGATACACATGTTCTGTACCTTATTTGTTATTGCAATCACGGAGAATAAATTTAAAAAAAATTATGGTCTTTGAAAAATGGCTAATTGCAGATGTGAGTTAGGCAATTTATGTCTTCTCATGCCCAAAAGCAAGGAAAAGATTGTTGGTGTTAAAAGAATTTTGTCAAATGGTTTCAATAACCAACTTAAAAAGACGTCTACTGATTCAAGAGAGAACAATTTGAGTATAAATAATTTAGTAATATTTAATATAGAATGAAGTATACAAGTAAAATTAAATATTTAACTTAATTAATAAGTGAAATTATTAATGATTAATACATGAAATATACAAGTACAATTAAATTTAATTTATACAAGTAGAATTAAATTTATAATGCTATTTTCAAAAGTATTTGCAAACATTAGAATATAACTCATGTTAAGAACATGTTAATTATGTATTAACATACAGTGAAAAAATAGCATTCATTCTGCCTGTGTGACATGGAATGTACTTTAAGCTAAATAAAAGGTTTATAAGGAATATTTCTTAGAGAAGTATTTGAGCTCATAAGTGAAGAAGGAATAATAGAATAGTGCATTTTATAGCCCATTATTAATTTATGGATCCATTTAAAATTATTAATGTTAGTAAACATCTCAGAAAAGAGAGTATTAATTACTCCCTATCTCTTAATAGTTGTACACAATGCTATTTTTAAATGTTATTGATAAAAATGAAACAGTCTATTTTATTAATTATGATAAACCTATTTGGAATTGCCACTTGCCATCTCTTCATTGAAACAAACACAAAATAATGAAGAACCAACTCTTGATTCCCAAGAGTAAAAACCCTTAGTAAATTTCCAAAGTAGATAAATTACTTTCATAAATCTTAGAATACATATTTTAGAGTATTTATTTTTATGCCTCTGGCACATTATAGATCTATTATTCCATTTAGCAACTTTGCCCATCAATAAAATGTGCAACTTGTAGAGGAATATTTGAATACTTAATATTCTATATTCAAAAATACATATTTGATTTTTGTGCAAAATTCAATAGCTCTGGTTTCTAAATAGAAATTATTTTATTAACAAGCTTATATAAAGGGAGGAGCCACCGAACTCTGCTGGATCTCAGATGCCAGCACCCTTCTGCCTCTCTACTCTGTTGTCCTGCATTTTCGGCCTGATTTCACCCTTGGTGCGGCTCATCAGCCAGCCTGCTTTCCTGTGAGCTTTCCGGGGAGTCTGCCTTCCCGTGAGCCTTCCGTGGAGGTGAGTCGACACACCCAGAAAGGGAGGAGCCACTGAACTTCGCTGGATCTCAGATGCCAGCACCCTTCTGCCTCTCTACTCTGCTGTCCTGCATTTTTGGCCTGATTTCATCCTGGGTGCGGCCCATCTGCCAGCCTGCCTTCCTGTGAGCCTTCCGTGGAGGTGAGTCGACACGCCCAGAAAGGGAGAAGCCAGAGGAGCACGGTTGCTCCGCTCCCCTTCGTGACGGTGCACAGCATTTAGCCAATGAATACAATCACAACACGTAGAAAAACACGCAGTACTAGTGTGACAATGGGGAAACAACATGGGCCAGTGCCAGACATAGAGAATGAAGATGGCAACTCTGATGACTTGAACATGATCAACCACCTAGTCAGTCTCTCAGATAAGGAGTTTAGAGTTGAAATATGGAACATGTTCAAAGAACTCAAACAAAGTATAGAAGAGAAAACTAAAAAGAATCAGGAGAATATGAAGATAGAAATGAGAAAACTCCAAACGGAAATTTCAGATCAAATAACAGGTATGAGAAACTCAGTAGATGAATTGAAGAAAAACATGTTTGAGATTTCCCACAGGTTAACAGCAGCTGAGGATAGAATCAGTACACTGGAAGATGAGATACATAACAATTACATACAGCAGAAGAAATTGGAAAAAAGCCTCAAAGCAAATGATCAAACAATGGAAAAATTACTCAAAGAATGGGAACAGATGAAAATAGAAGTCTATGATAAGCTCAACAGAAACAACTTAAGAATCATTGGAGTCCCAGAGACTCAGGAAGAAAATCTCCGGGAAGAATCAACAGTCAAGAACATCATTAAAGAGAAACTACCAGAGATAATGAATACATGTGATCAAATCCTGCATGCCCGAAGAGTGCCAACTAAAAGAGACCCCAGAAAAAACACCCCAAGACACATCCTAGTCACAATGACGAATCCCATAGATAGAGACAGAATTCTGAAAGCAGCAAGATCAAAAAGAGAAATTACATTTAAGGGAACATCCTTGAGATTTACTGCAGAGCTGTCACCAGAAACACTCAAGGCCAGAAGGCAGTGGTGGGACATAGTGACAAAACTCAATGAAATAAATGCTTCGCCTAGAATACTGCACCCAGCAAAACTCACTTTCAGGTTTGAAGAAACAATACATAGTTTCACAGACAAACAACAGCTCAAAAACTTCACAGACTCAAAACCATTCTTAAAAGAAAAACTGAATGGCATACTTTAAGACAAGGCTTACCAACAGACACACCAAACTTTAATATAAAGATGGCACTAACTCCCAGGACAATTCTTTCTCTCAATGTCAATGGACTAAATGCACCAGTTAAGAGACACAGAGTGGCTAAATGGAACAAAAAACTCAATCCAACCTTCTGCTGCCTACAAGAAACGCACCTGAATAGTCAGAACAAACATAGACTCAAAATAAAAGGCTGGAGGAAAATCATCCAAGCAAACAACACCCAAAAAAAAGCAGGAGTGGCCATATTAATATCAGATAATGCAAACTTTATACTTAGGAAAGTTGTAAGGGACAAAGATGGACATTTTGTATTAATCAAGGGATATGTACAGCAGGAAGAAATCACCCTCCTAAACATATATGCACCGAATGAGGGGCCAGCAAAATATTTAATACAACTGTTGACAAATCTGAAAAATAATATCAATAACAACACAATAATTGTGGGAGACCTCAACACGGCATTGTCAACACTAGACAGGTCAACCAGACTGAAACCCAACAAGAATATACTAGACCTGAGGAGAGAAATGGAAGTAAGAGGCCTAGTAGATATATACAGGACACTCCACCCCCAGAAGCCTGGATACACATTTTTCTCTAATGTACATGGGACATTCTCTAGGATAGACTACATGTTAGCACACAAAACATATCTCCATAATATCAAGAGGATAGAAATTTTGCAGGCTGCCTTTGCTGACCACAAAGCCCTGAAATTATATATAAACTACAAAGGGACACAGAAGAAAAATTTTAACACCTGGAAGTTAAATAGCCTCATACTGAATAATCAGTGGGTCCGAGATGAAATCAAAGAGGAAATCAAAACCTTCCTGAAAACAAATGACAATGGAGACACAATTTATCAGAACCTATGGGACACAGCAAAAGCAGTACTGAGAGGAAAATTTATAGCTTTGCAAGCACACATCAGGAAAGAAGAAGGGGCATACCTAATAGCTTAATGACGCAGCTCATAGAATTAGAAAGTGCTCAACAAAAGGATCCAAAAATAGGGAGGCAGAAGGAAATAACAAAGCTGAGAGCAGAAATCAATGAAGTGGAAACCAGAAAAACCATCCAAAAGATCAATGAAAGCAGAAGTTGGTTCTTTGAAAAAATAAACAAGATTGATAGACCACTGGCAAAACTAACAAAGAAAGAAAGAGAGAGAAACTTGATAACTCGTATTAGGAATGAAAAAGGAGAGATCACTACTGATATGGTAGAGATTCAAAGGGTAATCAGAAACTACTTTGAGAAACTCTATGCCACTAAAAATGAAAACCTGGCAGAAATGGATAAATTTTTGGAATCTTATAATCTTCCACGATTGAATGAAGAGGATGTAGCATATCTAAACACACCCATTACTATTGAGGACATTAAGAAAGTAATCAAATGTCTGCCCAAAAACAAAAGCCCAGGCCCAGATGGATTTACTAATGAATTCTTTCAAACCTTTCAAGAGGAACTACTACCAATCCTGGCAAGACTCTTTCATGAAATTGAAAAAACAGGAAAACTTCCAAATAGCTTTTATGAAGCCAACATTACCTTGATACGTAAACCAGACAGAGATGCTACGAAAAAAGAAAATTACAGACCAATATCGCTGATGAATGCAGATGCAAAGATCTTCAACAAAATCCTGGCAAATAGGATTCAATGCCTCATTAAGAAGATCATCCACTACGATCAAGTAGGTTTCATTCCAGGAATGCAAGGCTGGTTTAACATCCGTAAATCTATCAACATAATACACAACATCAACAGCAAGAAAAATAAAAATCACATGATCATATCAATCGACGCAGAGAAAGCATTTGACAAGGTCCAACACCCATTCTTGATCAAAACTCTCAGCAAGATGGGAATGGAGGGAACCTTTCTCAATATAGTTAAGGCCATCTACCACAAGCCAGAGGCAAATATTGTCCTCAATGGAGAAAAACTGAAAGCCTTTCCTCTAAATTCTGGCACAAGACAAGGCTGTCCTCTCTCACCACTCCTATTCAACATAGCACTGGAAGTACTCGCTATAGCGATTAGGCAAGAAAAGGATATCAAGGGAATCCAGATAGGAAAGGAAGAAGTCAAGCTCTCACTGTTTGCAGATGACATGATACTCTACTTAGAAAACCCCAAAGACTCTATCAAAAAGCTTCTAGAAACAATAGACTCATATAGCAAGGTGGCAGGCTACAAAATTAACACACAAAAATCAATGGCCTTCCTATACACCAATACTAATAAGGAAGAAATGGACATTAAGAAAACAACTCCATTCACTATAGTGTCACACAAACTCAAATATCTTGGAATCAACTTGACTAAAAATGTGAAGGACCTATACAAGGAAAACTATAAAACTCTGCTCCAAGAAATAAGAGAGGACACGCGGAAATGGAAGCATATACCCTGCTCATGGATTGGCAGGATTAACATCATTAAAATGGCAATACTCCCCAAAGCACTGTACAGATTTAATGCGATCCCCCTAAAGATACCCATGACATTCTTCAAAGAAGTGGACCAGGCACTTTTGAAATTTATTTGGAACAATAAACACCCTCGAATAGCTAAAGTAATCATTGGGAAAAAGAATATGGGAGGAATTACTTTCCCCAACTTTAAACTGTACTACAAAGCAATAGTTATCAAAACAGCATGGTATTGGAATAAAGACAGGCCCTCAGATCAGTGGAATAAGCTTGAATACTCAGAGAATGTTCCCCAGACATACAACCACCTAATTTTTGATAAAGGAGCAAAAAATCCTAAATGGAACAAAGAAAGCCTCTTCAACAAGTGGTGTTGGCAAAAGTGGGTAGCCACTTGCAAAAAATTGAACTTAGACCCCCAGCTAACATCATGTATGAAGGTAAAATCCAAATGGATTAAAGACCTCGATATCAGCCCCAAAACCATAAGATATATCGAACAATACGTAGATAAAACACTCCAGGACATTGAGGCTAAAGGCATCTTCAAGGAAGAAACTGCACTCTCCAAGCAAGTGAAAGCAGAAATTAACAGATGGGAATATATTAAGCTGAGAAGCTTCTGCACCTCAAAGGAAATAGTGCCCAAGATACAAGAGCCACCCACTGAGTGGGAGAAACTATTCACCCAATACCCATCAGATAAGGGGCTAATCTCCAAAATATACAAGGCACTGACAGAACTTTACAAGAAAAAAACATCTAATCCCATCAAAAAATGGGGAGAAGAAATGAACAGACACTTTGACAAAGAAGAAATACAGATGGCCAAAAGACACATGAAAAAGTGCTCCACATCACTAATCATCAGGGAGATGCAAATCAAAACAACGATGAGATACCACCTCACACCACAGAGAATGGCACACATCACAAAGAATGAGAATAAACAGTGTTGGCGGGGATGTGGGGAGAAAGGAACTCTTATCCACTGCTGGTGGGAATGCCATCTAGTTCAAACTTTATGGAAAGCGATATGGAGATTCCTCCAAAAACTGGAAATCGAGCTCCCATACGATCCAGCTATACCACTCCTAGGAATATACCCTAGGAACACAAAAATACAATACAAAAACCCCTTCCTTACACCTATATTCATTGCAGCACTATTTACCATAGCAAGACTGTGGAAACAACCAAGATGCCCTTCAACAGACGATTGGCTAAAAAACTGTGGTACATATACACAATGGAATATTATGCAGCTGTCAGGAGAGATGAAGTCATGAAATTTTCCTATACATGGATGTACACGGAATCTATTATGCTGAGTGAAATAAGTCAGAGAGAGAGAGAAAAAAGCAGAATGGTCTCACACATTTATGGGTTTTAAGAAAAATGAAAGACATTCTTGCAATAATAACTTTCAGACACAAAAGAGAAAAGCGCTGGAAGTTCCAGCTCACCTCAGGAAGCTCATCACAAATAGTGATGAGTTTAGTTGGATAAATAACTACATTTTGAACTGTCCTAATAATGAGAATGTATGAGGGAAATTGAGAACCTGTTTAGAGTACAGGCGGGGGTCGGGTGGGGAGGAGGGAGACTTGGGACATTGGTGATGGGAATGTTGCACTGGTGATGGGTGGTGTAAAAAAAATTATACATGCCTAGGTCTATGTAAAATTAGCTTAAGCCTTTGACTGCATAACACCTGTGTAATAGTATCCTAACATATAATAATCCTTAATACCTTTAATATACTTGAATAGGTGTTTATGTCCCAATCATTGACTGTATTTGGGCATGCATATGTAGTAATGCAGTATAAAAAAAAAAAAGAATAGAGTTGTCATGCAACCTGTGACTACACTTCTTGTTATTGACCCCTAAAGACACAAATACCTTCATTCAAAAGAACACCATTTTTTGTGCAATGGAATACTATGCAACTTTGAGAAATGATGAAATCCTGTAATTTGCTGCAACTTTGATTGGCGCTGAAGGATATGATGTTAAGAGAAATTAGTTAGAAAAAAAAACAAGCTTATATAATATAGATACTGATGAAACATTTTTGTTAATCATAACTATGATTTCTCTTTTATAATATATTCTAAAGAGAAGTTTTATCCAAACACCCCATCTTGAATTAATTATTTATATATAAATTTATCAATTATACTATTATCATTATTTTAGCTAAATGTCAATTCAGGAAAGCAGAATTGACAGAAGGTGAGTTTAAAATGGGACATTTTAGATATTTAAAATGAGAAAGAGAAAATTATAATTTGATTTCATAAAGAAAAGCAAAGAAAGTATTTCCAATGTGTGAGACTATGAATCTGATTACTGACACTGTCCAACCTGTCCTTAGTGTGATCCCAGTGACTTAGTCATTTGGGATTCCCCAGCATCAGGAAGCCTGAGCAATAGTACAGTGGGTAGGGAGTTTGCCTTGCACGTGGCCTGCTAGTTTGATCTTCAGTACCCGTATGGTACCCAGTCTACCAGGAGTAATTCCTGAGTGCCAAGCCAAGAGTAACCTGTGCGTACCTCCAAAACAAAACAAATTAAGAAAAGAAGGAGAAATATTGTTAAAGGAAAAGAAATAGGAGTAAATATTACAAACAGGAACACATATAAAGTCCTGAAGCTGCAAGAGCATAGATTTGTATGGCTATAGTGTTGGAAGTGATAACAATAACAATAGTACTGTTTATGAGGGAAGTATAGTACATGTATATGTATTAGATATTTGTGACCACACTGCTTAAAAAAAGCAATTAAATTTTTAAAAAGTGGGGCTGGAGCAGTGGCGCTAGAGGTAAGGCATCTGCCTTGCAAGCGCTAGCATAGGATGGACTGCGGTTCGATCCCCTGGCATCCCATATGGTCCCCCAAAGCCAGGAGCATAGCCAGGAGTAACCCCTGAACATCAACGAGTGTAGCCCAAAAGCAAAACAAACAAAAACATTTTAAGTAATTTAAATAATAAAAATAATTAAATAATCATTAAATATTATAAAAATCATAAAAATAACCTAATGAGGTTGATTACCATTATTCTTATGTCTGATATGTATGAGATTTTGCCATAATAAAAAAATGATTCCTAGGCAAAAGTAGATCTTATAATATAAACAGGAAACAATAATACTCCCAGGAAGAAATAAAATAAATTAAAATGCAAGCAAAATATGAGCCCAGAAAAGAATAGAGGAAACAACTTAGGTTCTCCTAAATGTAGAGGACAACATAGGCAAAAGTAGAAAAAGAAAAGGTCACTTTTTACTTTATACTGGTGCCTGATGATTGGATATGGCAAATATCCCAATATCTTCTCTTAAACTGCCACTGAATTTTAATGTGTTTATTAATTGTTTTTAATGTCTCTGCCTACTTAAACAGCAGCTCATGTGTTGGGTGCCAGAGTAGAGGAGCTATAATGTACTGAATAAATGGCCAGCCTGTGAGCTCCCTCATCACTTCCCAGGAGACCCTAATTTTTGAACAGTCCTTCTATCTTTGCTTCCTTTTGTGTTTGTTTTGTATAGGGGTGATACTCCCAGTCTACAGTGTTCAGGGTTTACTTCTGGTTCTGCACCCAAGGGTCACTCCTGGTGGATTTAGGGGAATATCTATGAGCCAGGAATTGAACCCTAGTCAGTGCATGCAAGGCAAGTGCTCTCTCTACTATACACCTTTCAGGTCCTCCACTTATTTTTTTTTTTTGGTCTCATTCTGTGCCACCAATTCTCACTGAACAGTGGTCAAAAGATGCCAGTCCAATTGGCTTTAGACATATTACAAATAAGAAAAGTGATGTGGAAAGAAAAACACTAATTTGCTATTAAGTGATGAGAAATCAGCTTTTAAACACATAGGCTTATGAATCTGAGTTATTAAGCAATAGGTTGTGTTGCAGGGAAATACAGGGGGAAGAATTGTCGGGACCAGATTGCTCAGGCCTATGTAATCCCTGTGTTTACCTCAAGAGCAAAGGAGATGGTAATAGCATTTTCTAGGTTTCTGGATTACTGAAAATACATGGCATAATTAGTGTTTTTACTGCTTTAAAATTATGCCTCCAAGCCAGGAGCAACTTCTGAGCACATAGCCAGGAGTAACCCCTGAGCGTTACTGGGTGTGGCCCAAAAAAAATTATGCCTATGTGATTTTAAAATGATTATATTAAATATTTTGGTTTATTTAAGATGTTTGATTTCAGAATTCACTAACAGTGTTTATTTTAAAAGTCAGTGTCTGGGCTGGAGTGATAGCACAGTGGTAGGGCATTTGCTTTGCAATTAGTCAACCTAGGACATACCCCAGATTCTATCCTAAGCATTCCATATGGTCCCCCAGCCTGCTAGGAGATATTTCTGAGTACAGAGCCAGGATTAACCACCAAGCACTGCTGGGTGTGGCTCTTAAAACAAACAAACAAACAAACAAAAAAGTCAGTGTAAATTCAAAAACAAAAGTATAATCTTTCATGAATATAAAATAATTTTATTACATACACTGTTATATATACTCATATACTTGTCATGATAGAAAAAGTTAATATTGCACACAATACATGAAATATTTCAAGTATAGAATCACATTAGAAAGAAGAAAATGTGGATCCAGAGCGAAAGCACAGGGAGAAGGCCATTTGCACGAAGTCAGTCAGTGTTTGATTCCCGGCACATGGTCCTCAGAGAATGTTGATTAATTTCTGAGCACAAAGTCACAAGTAGCCCTTGAGTGCTGCTGAGTGAGGCCTAAAACAAAATAAAACAAAATAGAACAAAAGGAAAAAGAAATTTGATCATTGTACAAGTGCACATATATGAAGGTATATGAATATATTATATATAGTGATGTGTAAACAGAGCAAGGGGAATATTTTGAAGTAATAGATTTTTATGATGACTCAGATTTTACTTATTTACACTTAAATGTAGTTTTTAATTTAAGTCAAATTATTTTTAACAATATATACCAGAATTATCACTTAAATTGGGATGATTGTTATTAATCAACATTTACAGATACTATATTGTATCACCACAAGAAATCTAGTTTGTTCATTATTCTTGAGTTGACTTGGTTGATCTCACTTATTCTCCCTCCCACCCAGCTCCCTCTTCTTGTAATCACTATTTTGTTTTCATAATCTATAATATTTTTGTTTTGTTATATTTATTCATGTTATTTATCTTTCATGTGGAATAAATCATACAATGTCTAACATACTACTAAGCTTCTCTAAGTTCCTAATGTTGAAAATAGAAGAATTTCATTTCTTGAAGTAAGTGATTATTTTGCATTGGAGTTTGAATAAGTACTTGAGCTTATGATCCAAGTCTATTGAATGGTCATTTGGCCTACATGGAACATTGAAATAACAATGCCATCAGATGGAAACGAAGATAAGTGGTCAGTTTAAAACCAGAAGAAAATAAACTGCAAATCTATCGAATTCATGAGTGAGGTGACTTTTCTGCTGCCTTTATCATAGCCAAGATCTCTCATTTTCTCCCCCACCCACCTGGCTTTCCTTACATTTTTCTAAGTAAAACTGTTTTACTTCACCCAAAAAAATTCACAAGTCAGAGTTTGATGATAAATTTAAAAATGCTGCAATTGTTCCAAGACTTCAGAACACTTCTGAAAACACTTTAAACAGCGACATTGGCATAGGGCTGGCAAATATCCTTTCCAAATAAATATATTTTGAAATTACCATTTGCTCTCCTTGGCCTTTTATTCCAAATGATATTTTAATAAAAAAACATTAGGAACTATATAAAGAAAATGGCCCCTCTCAAATCACACAGACAGATTAATGACAGGTCTCAATTTGGATTCCATTTGAACAGATCTGGATTTTCTTTTTATTAAACTCTCTTAAAACTTACATTATATAAATAACCTATAAGTACAGTACAGAACAACTGAAAAGGCACAGAAAATCACTGGGAATAAATGGTTGAATTCCTTCCATCCAAAGAATGCATACACTTTGAGTTTAATAGATACTGTCTGATAATTTCCATTATCTAAAGCTATTATTCTATACATACTATTCTTCTATCTTTTATTTAGTGCTAAATCATTAATTATATCTAAATGTTTTTACACAATACTATGTTAAATATCCAGTTAATATCATTTTGTAAAGTAATATCATTTGATGAAATAAATTATTCTGTATAATAATTTACTTCTCCAATCCTTAATAGCTGAATATTTGTTGAATAGTTAATATTTTTCATGCTCTTCTATAGTAGAAATATTTTAATTCCTTGGACATCTCCAAACTTTGAGTAAAGATGGATTTATTTATCAATGTTCGTTTCACTGTATCTTTTCTCCACAGTTGTTAATGCAAATTTTCAGTCTGTAACATAAAAAAGAGTTCCTAAGGTAGAAATATAAGAGCTCACCCACAATTTGACATATCCTAGCAATGGCTTTTCCTGTTGCTATTATCTGGCACATTGATATACTCTGAAAACCACTGGTACTCCCAAGAAATATATTTAATTTTTAAATTATGCAAAGGCCCAGCTCTAACATGATATCCTGACAACGAGGAAAATGCGAACATCTTGACCTTAGAGCAGATTAGCCTACCTTACCAACTAACGACAAGACAAAACCAGAAGTCTTGGCACCCTTTGGTAGGTCCAAAAGCCAAGATCGGGATTTACAGATGACTGGCTGCTAGATCCACGACCAGACTGTATACATCTTGGGACCAATAAAAAAGCCCTAGTTTAGGGCTTGTACTATGACCTGCACAATAATCATGATCCCCAGTTCCAAAGGTCCGGCAGAGACAATTGTAACAGAATGGGGCTTTTGGAAGCACAAAGAAAGACGCTATCCTAGGTGCCACCCTAGGTTCAGTGCAAAGACCAAGATCACCAACCACAGAAGATGGATTAAAATGACACTGAGGGAACAGAACCTCTAGAACCACAAAGACTGACTTCATCATAAGTCCCACCTCAGGATCTGTGCAGATACTGAGACCTTCTAAAGAGCAGAAGTCTTCCACACACCAAAAAAAAAAAAAGGAAAAAAAAAAAAAAAAAAAAAAACACCACCGGGAAAGTAAAGGATCCTGAGCAAAGTCTAGAGTTGATCCCATGACAGTATGCTCCAAGGACGGAGAAACCCCATATCTCTTAGGCCAAATGAATTCTTTTTCGAATGACCCCAATATTTACTGTGCCAGGGCAGGAGGGAAAAAACAAAAATACAAAAAGCACAAAACCTTGGTTATTTTTTCATATAAATATATATATTACCTTCATTTATTATTGTTATTATTATTTTTGATTTACCAATCTATTTTGGTCGATTTCTCTGTTTGGGTGTGATTATTGAAAGTGTAGTCCCCAATTATACTTATTTTTTTTTCTCTTCCTTTCTTCTCTTTCATTATGTGCTATGCCATGTTTCTCAATTCAAGACCATGGCGTGATTTTTGTTTGTCTGTTTTTGTTTTTGTTTTTTTTTTCTATTTTTTTGTTTGTTTTGTCTGCTCTGTGTGGTGCTTATCGATATAGCTGGAGCCCTCACTGGATATTTGACACTTCTTTTGGTACTAGTGGAGTGTTTCACCTTCTTTTTCTCCATCTCCCAAATTGATGATAAGAGCCTTTAGAAGGACTCCGCCCAATTTCAGGGTATTAGACTCTTACCCGAGTTTATTACTTTTCTCTCCTTCAAACAAAACCACGCAACTTGAACTAGCTAGTCCTGACTCCAGTTAGAGGGGGAAATAATGGAGGCATCAAGACCAAACAGGTGCAAGACTACTAAGTAGTGGGTTAGATACAGAGGGGACCACATATTCTAGCCGCCCTGGGGTGAGGGAAAAGGAAAAGGGAGGTAGGACAGAAACGGAGGTGTAGGGAGGACAATTTGGCGATGGGAATCCCCCCTGATTTTATGTAAATATGTACCTAAAATATTATTGTCAACAATATGTAAGCCACTATGATCAAAATAAAAATTTATATTAAAAATTATGCATTTATTTTTTTAATTTATTTTTATTTTGTTAATAATTTTATTTTATTGAAACAATTGTGATCTACAGAGTCCTGCATAGTTGAATTTCAGATATACAGTAGTGAGTCAGGGCCATTTCCACCACCATTGTAAACCTTCCTCCACCAATGTTCCCAAGAATACATTCTATATCACCACCTTCTGGCCTGTCAGTTATAAGAGGTCTATTTTAAGTTTAGATTGTTATAGTTTAAATCTCTAGACTCTATTGTTGTTGACTTTGGTTTGGTTATTGACTTTGGTTTGGTTATTTAGTTCTGTCCTTATTTTTCTTCACCAATGCATCTGAAACCATTTTGTCCCTGGCCCCAGCCTTTCTAAGTTTTATATTTATTTTCATTTTATTAATAATTGTAATTGAATCATCAGATATACAAAATTACAAAGTTTTTCATAATTTAGTGTCAAGTCATAAAATGTTTCTACCTATACCTTCATTAGTGCACATTTCTGGCCACCAATGTCCTCTTATTTCCTCTTATTTCTCTGTCTTTCTCTCTCTCCCTCTCCCTCATTTCCTTTATCTTTTAGAAATTGTAATTTGTAAGAACTATTACTGAATGGGTTTTATGACCACCCAGTTCTTGACCAGAGTCATCATTTTCAAATATACTGACCAAGCAAATGGAATCAAAGATTAACAAATGAAACTATATTGAAGTTTTTCACTTTAAGGAAATGATGACCAGGCCATAAAATTTGTCCATTAAATAGAATAGGTCATGAACACAATAACCTTAATAACAAGGAGTTATGTGCAAAATATAGAAGTCAATTATAGAATTTAATGAAATAAAAATATCCAATTCCCTTAAGAAAGAGGAAGATATGAACAGAAACTTCCTCTAAGAAGAAATACAGATGGCCAAAAGAAAAACATAAAAAAGGGCTGCACATCATTAATCATCAGAGAGATGCAAATCAAAACAACAAGATATCATCTCATAGCACAAAGACTGGCACACATCAATAAGAATAAGAACAATTAGTGCTGGCTCATATGTGGGGAGAAAGGAACTATATTCACTGCTGGTGGAAATGTAGGCTAAGCCAGTGTTTTAAGAAAACAATATGAAAAATTTCTAATAAAATCAAACAAACAAACTAGGAATTGCACTTCCATTTCACTCAGCAATACCACTCCTGAGAATATAAGCTAGCAGTTCCAAAACAATGCATAAAATGCATC
This sequence comes from Suncus etruscus, assembly GCF_024139225.1. Lineage (NCBI taxonomy): Eukaryota > Metazoa > Chordata > Mammalia > Eulipotyphla > Soricidae > Suncus > Suncus etruscus. The sequence continues at coordinate 92,419,145 of NC_064853.1, forward strand.
TGAATTCCTATGTTCATTGCAGCACTATTAACAATAGCCAGAATCTGGAAGCAACCCAAGGCCCAAGAACATATGAGTGGATAAGAAAGCACAGTATATCTATACAATGAAATACTACACAGTAATTAGGGGGGAAAGTCATAAAATTTGCTTATACATGGGTGGATATGGATATGCTGAGTAACGTCAGTCAGAAGGAGAGGGATAAATATAGAATGATTGTGCACTTTGTGGGCTATAAAACAAAGACATAGTATGGTACTAAAATTGTCTTTGGAGACAATATAGATGAGGGTCTATTGTACAAAACTTGCCACAAAAGAAACAGATTATAGATAGGACAGGGAAGGGATCACTATGATGCTAGTTGAAATTTTCTAAATTTTTAATCACTGTGAATTACTGAGATATTTTTTATTAAGTTTCCAGCAACAATGTTCCAACAGTGTTCCAATTTCCTTCACCAATATTCCCTACTTTCCTTCCATTCCCTTGCCTGTCTCTAGAGCAGGTTATTTTCCCATCCAATATTGCCCCCTCCAAGATGGTCTCCTCCAAGACTGTTCAGTTCCCTATCCCCTAAAACACCTCCAATTCAGTGGCAAGATTCCTGCTGAAGAAAAATTTTCCTGGTCTTATTTCCTATTGCCTTTTAGACATTGTAAATTCCCTTATGTATTGTTTCATGTCCCATATATGAAGGAGACTATTCTGTGTCTGTCCTGCTCTCTATGACTGACTTCATCTGTCCAGATCCATCCACAAAGCAGCAGCATGACTATCATTTCATTTTTTTATATTTTATTTTTGATCAAAATGGGTTACATATCTTTCATAGTAATATTTTAGGTACATATTAACATTGAATCAGGGGAATCCCACCACTGAAGTTGACTTTCCTCCCTCCCCCCATTTCTAGTATTCATCCTATACCCCCTTCCCTCATCCCCCGGGCTGCTAGTATAGGTCATCCCCTCTGTATCTAGCTTGTTGTAGGTTGGGTATTGATTCTGTTATTGTTGGCTTTGGATTAGAAGAAAAAGAAGAAGAAGAAGAAGAAGAAGAAGAAGAAGAAGAAGAAGAAGAAGAAGAAGAAGAAGAAGAAGAAGAAGAAGAAGAAGAAGAAGAAGAAGAAGAAGAAGAAGAAGAAGAAGAAGAAGAAGAAGAAGAAGAAGAAGAAGAAGCTGGAGAGGTGGCGCTAGAGGTAAGGTATTTGCCTTGCAAGCGCTAGCCAAGGAAGGACCGCGGTTCGATCCCCCGGCGTCCCATATGGTCCCCCCAAGCCAGGGGCAATTACTTAGCACTTAGCTAGGAGTAACCCCTGAGCATCAAATGGGTGTGGTCACCCAAAATAAAACAAAAAAATAAATTGAAGAAGAGGAAGAGGAGGAAGAGGAAGAGAAAGAAGAGAAAGAGGAAGAGGAAGAAGAGGAGAAAGAGGAAGAAGAAGAGGAAGAGGAAGAAGAGGAAGAGGAAGAAGAGGAGGAAGAAGAAGAACAAAAACAACAACAACAAAGAAGAACAGAAAACAAAAGAAATAGAAATAGAATGGGGTAAAAATGCCACAAATCAAAAGTGGGCAGAGTCCTTCTCAAGGATATAAACATCAGTTTTGAGAGAAGAAAGGGAAAGAGGATGAGGACCACCACAGCAATACAAAAAGAAAAATCAAACAAGAAATCCAATGAGCATTACAGCAGTAGACACATGCCCCATTTCTTTTTTTATATTTCTTTAGACACCTTGATTACATACATGATTGTAGTAGGGTTTCAGTCATAAAAAGAACATCATCCTTTACCAGTGCAACATTCCCATCACCAATGTTCCCAGTCTTCCTTATCCCCCCTTCCCACCTATATTCTAGACAGGCATTCTACTTTTCTCACTCATTGACATTGTCACCATAGTTGTCAATGTAGTTATTTATTTAACTGCACTTACCATTCTTTGTGATGAGCATTTTATTGTGATTCAGTCCTACCGGTCCTCATCTTTATTGTCTCTGGGCATTATTACAATAATGTCTTTTTTTTTAAACCCATAAATGAATGAGACTATTCTGTGTCTACCTTTCCCTTTGACTTATTTAACTCAGCATAATAATTCCATGTACATCCATGTATAGGAAAATTTCATGACTTCATTTCTTCTGACAGCTGCATAATATTCCATTATGTGCATGTACCACAGTTTCTTTAGCCATTTATCTGTTGAAGGGCATCTTGGTTGTTTGCAGAATCTGGCTATTTTGAATAGCAGTGCAATGAATATAGGCATGAGGAAAGCATTTTTTTTCATTGTATTGTTGTATTCTTTGGGTATATCCCTAGGAATGGTATATCTGGATTATATGAAAGCTCTGCTTCCAGTTTTTGGAGGAATTTCCATCCTGTTTTCTATAAAAGCTGAACTAGGTGGCATTCCCACAGCAGTGAATAAGAGTACCTTTCTCTCCACATCCCCACCAATAGATTGTTTTTGTTCTTTGTAATGTGTGTCAGTCTCTGTGGCATGAGATGGTACCTCATAGTTGTTTTGATTTGCATCTCCCTGATGATTAGTGATGTGGAACATATTTTTCATTTGGCCATTTGTATTTTTTTGAGGAAGAGTTTGTTCAATTTTTCTTCCCATATTTTGATAGGTTTAGATATTTTTTTCTTGTTAACTCTGTCAGTAACTTGTATATCTGCGATATTAGTTCCTTATTTTATGAATATTGGGTAAATAGTTTCTTCTATTGTGTGGGAGGCTTTTGTATCCTAGGCACTATTTCCTTTGAGTTTCAGAAGCTTCTCAACTTAATATAGTCCCATCTATTGATCTCTGCTCCTCTGTTTGGAGAGTACTGTTTCCTCCTTGATGATGTATTTAATCTCAATGTCATGGAGTGTTATACCTACATGTTATTTTTTTGTATATTATGGTTTTGGGTCTGATATCAAGGTCTTTAATCCATTTGAATTTGACCTTTCTGCATGATGTTAGATGGAGGTCTGAGTTCACTTTTTTGCTGACCAGTTGGGTCAACACCACTTGTTCAAAAAGCTTTCCTTGCTCCATTTTACGTTTCTTACCCCTTTATCAAAGATTAAATGATTGTATGTCTGAGGCACTTACTCTCAATACTCAAGTCTATTCCACTGATCTGAGGGTTAGTCTTTATTCCAGTACCATGATGTCTTAATGACTATAGTTTTATAATACAATTTAAAATTGGAGAAAGTGATACCTTCCATATTTCTTTTCCCAAGGGTTTCTCTAACTATATGCGGGTGTTTGTTGTTCCAAATGAATTTCAGGAGTGTGTGATTCACTTCTTTAAAGAATGCCATGTGTATCTTTAGAGGGATGGCATTTAATCTGTACAATGATTTCAGAAGTATTCCCATTTTAATTATATTAATTCTACCAAATCATTTCCTGCATCCTCTTTGATTTCTTGAAGCAGCGTTTTGTAATTTTCTTTTTAAAAGTCCTTCATTTCTTTAATTAATTTGAACATAAGTATTGAGTTTTTCTGACACTAATGTGAATGGGATTGTTTATTTTTTAATGTCCTTTCTTCTCTATCATTATTGGTGTAAAAGATGGCCATTGATTTTTGCATGCAATTTTGTAGCCTGCTATTTTGCTATATGAATCTATGTTTCTAGAAACTTTTTGGTAGAGTCTTTATGGTTTTCTAAATATAGTATCATGTCCTCTGCAAACAGTGAAGCTTGATTTCTTCCTTTCCCATCTGGATGCCCTTGATATATTTTTCTTGTCTCATCGGTATAGCAAGAACTTCCAGCACCATGTTGAATAGGAGAGGAGAGAGGGCAGACTTGTCTTGTACTAGATTTTTAGATGAAAGGCTTTTAGTTTATATCCATTGAGAATAATATTTGCCATTGGGTATTGGTAGATGACCTTGACTGTATTAACAAAAGTTTCTTCCATTTCCATCTTGATGAGAGTTTTTATCAAGAATGGGTATTGGACCTTATCAAATGCTTTATCTGCATCTATTTATATGATCATATGTTTTTTATTTTTATTTGTGTTGTTATGTTGATTGATTTACATATGTTAAGCCATTCTTGCATTACTGGAATGAAATCTACTGGGTCATGGTGTATGACCTTCTTGATGAGGCGTTGTATCCTATTTGCTAGCATTTTTTGAGGATCTTTCATCTTGATGCATCTTTGCATCAACAGGGATGTTGGCCTGCTGTTTTCTTTCCTGGAAACAAATGACAATGAAGACAAAAATTACCAGAATTTATGGGACACAGCAAAAGCAGTACTAAGAGGAAAATTTATTTTGCAAGCATACATCAGAACGAAAGAAGGGACCTATATAAAAAGCTTAATGACACAGCTTATAAAATTAGAAAATGATCAGCAAAAGGAATCAAAAGTAAGTAGGCAGAAGGAAATAACAAAGCTTAGAACAGAAATCAATGAAGTGAAAATCAATAAAACAATCCAAAAGATCAGCAAAAGCAAAAGTTGGTTCTTTGAAAAAATAAACAAGATTGATAAACCATAGCGAAACTTACTAATAAACGGAAAGTGAGAAACTTAATAATCCAAATTAGAAATGAGAATAGTGGTACCAGAGTGATAGCACAGCTGTAGGGTGTTTGCTTTACATGTGAATGACCCAGGACGAACCTAGGTTCAATTCCGGTGTCCCATATGGTCTCCCTTGCTGGGAGCAATTTCTGAGCACATAGCCAGGAGTAACCCCTGAGCATCACAAGGTTTAGCCCCCCCCAAAAAAAAATGAAAAGAAAAAAGAAAAAAATGAAACAAAAAGGGGAGATTGTCAGGGACCTGACAGCCCCACACCCTTGGTCTGCTTCTGCTGCTGCTTTGCTGAACTTCCTGGTATAGCCGCCCTCGAGGCCCCCCCCCCCCCCCCGGGCTTAGGAAATGAGTAAAACAAGACAAAGTTAGCACAAATTGTGCTACCTAACAGGATGCCTGAGGAGGTTTGCTAAACTATGTTGCCAGCCTTGTTCCTGTTGACCTTTCAAGCATGAGTTAAGATCTAGGTTTAACTTTATGTTTAGTAAGAACGTTGGGTAATTGTAAATGTTTTAATGGTAAATGCCTTCATGCTACACATATCTTTCCGCAGGTCCACCCCTCTGCCTCTTTGTGGCTTGGTACTATATAAGCTCTGTGAACTTTGCAATAAACGGCTCTTGATCAGAATCTTGTCTTGAGTCCTGTCTGTTCCCCTCCCCAATTCTTTTACAGGTTAAGTCCTCTTTGTGACCCATGAATAACTGGTGACCCCCGTCCCTGCGGGCAGGTTTGGGTGGTCTCAGGAGATCACTAGAGATACTGCAGAGATTCAAAGGGTAATCAGAGACTATTTTGAGAAACTCTATACCACGAAACATGAGAACCTGGAAGAAATGGATAAATCTTGGACTCATAATCTTTCACGGTTAAACCAGGATGATCTAGCATATTTATAAAGACCCATGACTACTGAGGAAATTAAAATGGTAATCAAAAGTCTTCCCAAAAATAAACGCCCAAGCCCAGATGGAGTCACTAACGAATTTCTTTTTTTTGTTTTTTTCTGACTCTTTCAAACCTTTCAAGTGTAACTACTACCAATTATTTTCAGGCTCTTTTGTAAAATTGCAGAATCGGGAACACTCCCAAATAGTCTTTATGAGACTAACATCACCTTGATACCAAAACCAGACAGAGATGCTGCAAAAAAAAAAAAAAAACTATCATTTCTTACTGCCAAGTTGTATTCCACTGTGTATATTAGTTCCATAGTTTCTTTATCCTGTCATCTGTTCTTGAACACTTGCATTGTATTCGGATTTTGGCTACTGTGATTAGTGCTCCATTTGACATAGGAGTACAGAGGGCTTTTCTAAAATAATTATTAAATTTCTGCAAGATTGCACTTTAGAATTCTTGGGGAATATTTCAAGGAGAGCAATTGCTGGGTTGAATGGAAACTTAATTGCTAGGTTGTTGTTGTTGTTTTGCATAATGACCATATTGACAGGATCAGTCGACATTATCATCAGCAAAATGAATAGTGATTTTTTTCTCTCCACATCCTTGCCAACACTCAACACTAGTTGTAGCTTTATATATACATATATATATATATAATTTTATTGATCAAAGTGAATTAAAATCTTTCACAGTAATATTTAAAATACAGAGTGACAATGAATTAGGGCTATTCCCACCACCAGTGGTGTCCTTCCTACACTCCTATTCCCATCATGCATTCCATACTTCCCTCCTTTGCTCCATGGACTTCTAGTGTAACAGGTCCCCTTTATGTATAGCTTGTTGTAGATTGGGTATCAATTCTGTTGTCATTGACTTTGAGTTTGGTGTTTAAGTCTGATAATTGTTGATTTCCATTCAATGTTCATACGGACTTGTTGCTTCTGGTACCATTCATTCTTTCCTAACTCAATTTATGAGAGAGAACAAGATGATTCAAGTTCTGTGGTTCTGTTGAAAAAAGAAAAGTAAGAAAAGAAGAAAAAAAGCTGGGAGGAGTCTGTCTAGTGGCTTTTTTGATGTATCCTGGTCTCTTTGATGTGAGGTTGATTCACATTGTTGTTTTGATTTACATTTCACTAATGATTGATAATATAAAGCATTTATATGCTTTTTTTGAAAATTTGGTAATTTGGTAAACTTCTTTAAGGAAGTTTCTGTTTGTCTCTTCTCCCAATTTTTAATAGAGTTGGGTTTTATTCCCTTGTAGGATTCTACCACTATTTTATATATTTTTATACTAACCCTTTATCAAATTAACATAAGGTAAATTTTTTTCTGTCTGCACTTTGTATTTGTATTCTGGTTATTGTGTCTATTTAGGTTTACATGCTTCTTAATTTAATGTAGTCCTATTTGTTTATTATTGCTTCCAATTGTCTGGTCAGTGTTGCTTCATCACTTAAAGATGCCTATAGTTTCAATGTCACAAAGAGTACCACCAAATTTTACTCTGTGCACTTAATATATTCAGGTCTGATATAGAAATAATTAATTCTTTGATTTTACTTTTGTGCGTGGCATTAGAATGAGATCTGAATTCATAATTTTGCACTGTTGATTTAGATTTTAAGTACCTCTTGTTGAAGAGGGTTTTTTTCCTTCCACTTCATAGTTTTAGCTCCTTTATAAAGATTAACTGACTAACCTTCATGTTTATCTATTCTCTGGATTTTTAATTTTATTCTACTGATCTGCAAGTCCGTCTTTGTTTTTGTACCATGCTGTTTTAATTGCTATTGATCTGTAGTACAGTTTGAGGTTGGGAAAAGTAATGCCTCCCACCTTCTTTTTCCCAAGAATTACTTTGAAGCTATTTTTGTTCCATATAAAATTCAGTATTGGATCTATTTCTTGAGAAATCTTGTAGGTATCCTTATATCCTGTGCAATGTTTTAAAATGTATTACTATTTTGATGGCATTAAAACTCCCAATACAGAAGCATGGGGTGTGTTTCCATTTCCTTGTGTGTGTGTGTGTTTTTTATTTCTTTAAGATGTGTTTTTCACCTCTTTAGTAACATATGTGTGTTAATTTTGTAGCCTGTAATCTAGACAAGTCTATGTTTCTGGGAGCTTTTTTTGTAATTTTAGTGTTTTCTATATATAATATCATCATTCACAAATAGTGAAAGCTTGAATTATTCCTCTTTAACTGAATGCCTTTGATATAGTTTTCTTACCTAATTGATATGGAACATGTTTTAGAATAGTTTATTGGATAGAAGTGGTGAGAATGGACAAATTTGTCTTGTGCCTGATCTTGGAAGGCTTTTAGTTTTTCCCCATTGAGTATAATATTCATTATGGCCTTGTGGTAAACAGCTTTGAGGAAATGTTGAGGAAATGTTCCTTTAATTCCCATTTTGTTGAGAATTTTATTGTAAATAAATGTTGGATCTTGTCAAATAGTTTCTCTACATCTATTTATATGATCATATGATTTTTATTTTCTCTAGTCTTAAATGATGTATTTCTAATTGACTTGTATATATAAAATCAATCTTGCATTCCAGGGATGAATCTCACTTTGAATTAGGATTGCTTAAAATATTAAAATATTATTTTTGATAGTTTACATGTGAGACTCTCTTCTCTCTCACTCTTGCTCTCTCTTTATCTCTCCTACCATCTCTCCTGCCCAGTGTGTGTGTGTGTGTGTGTGTGTGTGTGTGTGTGTTTATAATAGGGTACCAAGAAAAGAATGATTATAAAGAAGGAAAAAGGCAATAAGAATGTGATTTATATAGTATATAATTCCTAATGAGATACAGTTAACTGCAAAAGTTCATTTATTAAGTAATGCCAAAATCATTACATTGGGCCAAGAGCAGTGCTTTAGGTATGCCAAGTGAGAATTCCAAGTCTTTCACTTATAAGTTTGCTACTTTCAAAAAAAAAAAAAAGACGTTTGCTACTTTCAGAAGTTACTTAACCTATCTAAACCCAGACTTTAGAGAACTCTAAAGTTTTACTTTAGGCTGTTATCAAAGCACACATTTTGATTCCTATTTAAGAATATTAATGGTTGTATTGCCAAAATTCAATTTTTGAAACTTCTCTGGAGAAGTTCCTGTTGGCATGATAGAATTCAAGAAAGGACATCCTAAAATGCACACATAGATACATAATTAGATGAAAGTAATATCAAACACCCACTAATGATGGCAAATTTGGGAATGGGAAGAATCATTCCTAAGCTTTTGAATCTTGCTTTCAAAATTTTGAATTTTATCTGATGTTCCTTTCCTAGACTTGTAGAACTATTTTCTGCAAAAGTTCATTTCACTTCATTAAATTTTTTTTTTCTCCATGCTTCACCATGCTTAAAATAAGAATAGAGTTGGCCTGGTAATGAATCCACATTATTTTACACATTTTAAAAACTATATTAAAGGGGCCAGAACAGTGGCACAAGTGGTAAGGTGTCCACTTTGCACGTGCTAGCCTTGGATAGACCGCAGTTCGATTCCCCAGCGTCCCATATGGTCCCCCCAAACAGGAGCGATTTCTGAGCACATAGCCAGGAGTAACCCCTGAGTATCACCGGGTGTGGCCCATAAACAAACAAACAAACAAACAAAAAACTATATTAGAGAAATGGGGCCCAAGTGTTGGTGCAGGCATAGGGCATTTGCCTTGTATGTCATAAACTAGGAAGGACTGCGGTTCGATTCTCCGGAGTCCCATATGGTCCCCCAAACCAGGGACGATTTCAGAACGAATAGCCAGGAGTAATCCCTGAGTGTCACCGGGTGTGGCCAAAACAAAAACAAAAACAAAAACAAATATTAGAGAAAGAATTGTTAATAGGATTAAACGGCTATGATTTCTGCTTCTGGCATAGTAATCAAAAAAATTTTTAGCTTGTTAATAAAATTAAGTCAGTCACAGGAAAGATACTTAAAGTATTTTAGTTCAACCCTAGCACTAAGCAAGAACTAAGTGTTGTTTTCGTCTCAACTTTTTTTAAAATATCTCTCAAATTAACTTATCGTACATAGGCAGTCTTTTATGCATTTCTGTTTACCTCACACTAGATAGAAACAAAGACTAGTCAAACGCCATAAACCTCTCAGAAGCCTCTCAGAAGTTTTGTGCCTTTAAGGAGTCCAACAGTAGATCTATTCCTTATTTTTAATATATATATTTTTATTTAAACACCTTGATTACATACATGATTGTTTCTTATTGGTTTTCCAGTTAAACCTTTATAAATACTAGTTAGTCTTCTATGGTCATTTAAGTGACTTTTTATATGTGTTTTTAATGCTCTCCAGACATATTGCTTTTATCTTTTTTTTTTACTTTATTGATTTTTGTCCTTAAGACTTTAATTCACTCTTCTTAGGCTGCTACTGTCAAGAGAGAAATTCTGCAGATCACATAGAGATAACATTCTAACCCAGACTGGGTCACATGCATTTCACATAAGAATACCAGCTTCCTGCAGATAACTGGTCCTTGCCTGCGTTTCAAGCCCTTTTGGGTCTCTCTTTTCATTTTTTTCTGTCCCTTAGTATTTGAGATTTAATCTTTCTTCAGTCTTATTCTTCATGCTGAGTTCATCTGAAATGTACCAATAATTGCTACCAGCTAAATCTGGTTTCATCATTCTGAAAATTCCTCCTTGAAACTAGCCCTGTAGAATAGAAATCTGATTATTTCTGCAGCTAAAGAGACTTTTGGGGTTAGACTTGTCAATATACTGGATAAGTATATATAAGTCCTTGATATATTTGGTTATTTGCATAGCAGGTAGAAGAATAAGAATACTCATATAATTTTATTAGTGCATTAGCTAAGTGGAAACATCATTTTTTAAATCATTCATTGTCTATACTTTTACAAGCCTTAGTATTGTGATGAAAGATTTCTTTAGTTTTGATAGTTGGGAAGACCAATTCTGGATGCCTGGGGGAAATAATAGCTTTTGCTATTTTAAATTTCCATAAAATTTTATCCACTAAATTTTATTTGGGGGCCTTCCAACCAGTATGCAGGGGCTGTGGGACCACTCCTGGGGATATTCAGTTAATTTGGCTGGATGAACCAATTAAAGGATATGTGGATGGGGTGCTGCTTGAATCTGGGGTGTCAGGAACCATAAAACCAAGCTAGAAGTACTAATAGAGCCAGTTGGTATCCAGAATCTAGCTGAGGTCCTATTTATGAAAGGACTGTGCCTCTAACAACTGTGCCCTCTCTGGAGGCCCCAAAATTGATCTTTTAGATTAAAATGTCTTCATGGAAAACCATTAATTTATTATTTTACAAATTCTACCTTTAGTCTAAAATCATGATCATTACAAATGTCACATTAAATTGTAGTCCTGTCATTTAGAAGGTACTACTGGCAACATTTTACAACTTATTTCAGTTGTTCTCCCACTATCACTGAATACTGTAAGAGGGACATGAAACATGTCTATAAATAAAGTCCTGTATTTTTTCATTCTATTGTGTTCCCTACCTCACAGTCCTTGACTTTCTACCTTAATCCAGTTTTATTCTCACAAAAAAAAATCTAACTACAAAATAAAAGACTAGCCTCAATGTTTCCGAATACATACATTCTCATGGAGTAATACTATTATGAAAATGCCTAGAAAAATAATGCAAAATAGTAAGGCTATAATAATCAAATATTTTGGGAGAAAATAGACATTTGGAGAGTGGAGATACAGCTGGACCATTTCCATAGATCAAATCAGTTAGGAAAAGTATGCTTAATGATGAAGACCTATATTTCAATAGTATGGATCCATTATTTTTTTCAAGTTCACAGAACAGTAAATAGGGTGTCAGTCTCCTAACTTCTGTGATTCTCCTATTAGACCATTTCACATTATCTTTTGTAATTAATTCACTTATTAATTAAAGTAATGTCAATTAAAAAATAAAGACTTGTGCAGTGTATATTATATGTGTGTATACATAGATATTCTTTCTCCTGTTACCTCATTTAATCACCAACACAACCAGGTTAGGAAATTGAGGAAGATAGAGAGATTAGGAGACAACCAAGATCACATAACCGGTGTAAGAGTTGACAATAATTTGTGTGGCATATGTAGGTTTAGGGTTTATATTATATTCTTTTTATTTCTATTCTGCCAATAAAGATGTTGCTGATTTGCTTGGTCTCAGCCTACTCCCCAGCTGCCTATGCTTAGCCCAATTGAAGAAACCAATCTCCCACAGAGGCAGTTCTTCTGTGATCAGGGATATAAAAATAGCTAGCTGTGTTCTAAGGCCCCCCAAAATCCTCCCAAAGACTCTTCACCTACTATTACATTTTCGAATCCATAACATTTGAAATAAACTATTCTAACTTACCATGTGTCTACTTTTAGATTAAAGGAATGTATAAGTTGTTCAATATTTCTAACCCCAGATGGAAAGCCTGTAACACCGGCTCTAACTAGTGAGTTCCAAGGCACCAAGGTTCCCCAATCCCTAGATTTCAGACTTTCTGCCATCCAATCTCAAAAGGTATTAGTGGACTTCCGTGTGATTCTAGCATGGAGTTAGTTAAAGTTGTAAGAGTTGGCAGCCAGATTCCTCCATAGATGGGCTTTCATTTAGGAAGCATGACTGGTGGCTTCATAGGATTGGACAAAATGGGTAGAGGGCACCCAAGAGAGGAGGAGGAACCCTGGGCAGAATTCAAAATTCCGTGGCACTGGCCCCACGGAACTTTGGAAACAAGAATCAAGGCTTGGGCTGCACAGGTTCCAAGTCACAGGACTTCCATGGCTGGCAAGCATCGAGCCGGAAATTCAGTTGAATAGAGCCCTAAATGTTTTTTTGTTTGACATTCATGCTTAACAGAAAATGATGAATCCATTAGCAACTCCTTCCGTTGCCAAAAGAAACAGACTTGCACTTGTAGATTGCTTTCATTCTGTGCTATCAAGCCACCGCATGTGCTGCTTTCCCAAAGCTGACAGTCATCTATCATTTTTAAATGGGTTTAGAGGTACAGGCGTCTTTGTCTGAAGTGTGTGGATGTGTCAGCGTGAATACGACTCATTAAAACAGACTGACCCAAACAGTTTAAAAAGGATTCACAGTAGGGGGAAAATGTTTTATTTGAGGTTTGTTTGGAATTATTTTGAAGTTTGTCACTAATTTTGAAAAACAATGGACTCATTTTCCCAACTTTTTTTTCTCTGAGATGTGTTCAAGAGAACAAATAACCATATTATACACTGTTTCAACAACATGCTCTTTTGGAACTGAAGAAAGATTCTATGATTATGAAATTTCAAGAGTTCCCTTATGCTCTAGAACCTTTGTACACTTAAATTAAATGACTTCACAGATAATTCCTCCGAGTTTCTCTATCATTCCTTAGTCCCTGAGTCCCTCCATTAATAACATTCTTTGAGAATAATCTTTAGAGCCATTTTTCATCATTTTGGTTAGCATCTCAAGGAATATCTTTTGAAGTAAAATTTTTAGTATATGGGTTAAATCTTCCATAAAACGTTCAAGTTAAATATTTAGAGAAAAATAACTGTCTAGAAGTATCTGGATCCCATAGGTTATTTGTTTTTGTTTTAAATGCTTCAAGATGTTCAATAAAATTGAATATTGCCAAACTCACCTTGAATTTGAACCCGTGACTTCAAATCATTTTCCAATGGCTCTCACTCATTCTCTCTTTCTCTCTCACCTCTTCTCTTCTAAACTCTCTGCACTTATTGATAGTTCCTAATGTAATAATATATGTAAATAGAAATTAAGATCCAAGAGGACCCTACATATTATTAAATTGGAAAGAAATTTATCAGAGTTTTAATGTAGCTAATATGGTTATCTGGGGTTTTGTATATAGTTTCAGAGATATGTGTTAAAAATACTTAACTACTGTGGTCCTTGACTAATCCAATAAGATTTGGTTAGTGGTGAATCCCTAGCTAGGGAGCTAGGGCAAGTGTTAATTGTTGAATTGTTATATGCAGGAGATTCAAGGAATCTTAATGTTGATACCAAGGAAGCTGATGCAGTAGGCTGAGATGGAGGATAGTGAATATTAATAAGTTAGTAGAAAAAAGACAATATTTTAATGCAGGACTATCTCATATTTATAGGCTAAATTCTAGCTTTATTTTTACTGGTTCTTGGTCTTCATTGCATAAATTTGTAGAGCTTGAAATAAAAATGGGAATGCCCTGCTATGTTTTGCCATTACTCTATAGATGATATTTTTCTGTACAACTCCAGATTAAGCAGTTTTTGTTTTTTGTTTTATGTCTTACTAAGACATAAAACACTGTCAAACTTCCCCTAAAATATTATATGACAATAAAAAGAGGATTATTAAGAATAATCTGGGTGAAAGTGTAATTATAGCATTATAAATTTTAAACGAGAATAATTTCTTGGTTATCATCCTACTTACCCAAAGAACTACTCGGTTATTTGTACTATAAGGCCAATTGTAGCATAAAAGATGTAGAATATTATTAACTTGAATCACATGTTTGTTAAAGGAGGTAAAAATAAACTGACATAAGTGAACACAATTCAGTCATTTCTCACCATTACCACTACACAAATTCAAGGCAGAAATGAAAATTGTCTATGTCACAGGTAAAGAACTTTCAATAATCTTCATGTCCTTATTCCTCAGGCCAATGCATTCAAGTTAAATATCTTGCTTCGAGACTATTTCATAGAGTTTTTTTAGTGATAAAGAAAGCTAGAAAGTCACAATTTTTTGATAGGAACAATTGTGCTTTACTAAAGCTACTGTGTAACTTAGAGACATATTACTCTTGAAATATACAGTTGAGAGAGACAGTAGAGCAGGTACTATCTGTTCATGTCTGACCTGGTTCTCTCTCCAGCACCACATATGGTCTCCAAAGCCCCACTAGAAGTTGTTCCCTAAGCTCAGAGCCAAAAGTAAGTCATTGGCTTTGAGTGTGGCCCTAAATTAAGTGGGAAAAGAACCCTTGAAATCCACATCAAATATAAAGAGGAAAATGAGGCATATTTTGCTTTTATAGGAAAAGCACTAGCTAAGAAAAATGTTTCTACTTTCATACACATAATCTAAAGCATATGACAGACAAAGAATGATAGAAAAATCAAAATCATGGGAAGTAAATTGCATTTCTTCTAAAGTTCTTGTGAGCTGAAATGCTGAAGTTCATAACAATTTCTTGAGACAATAAGCACTCTAAAATAGGTGATTGCAGCACAAAATTTGATAAATTTAAAATATTTTTATCTAAGCTATTAAGTTAAATGCTACATACAACTCTAAGTTCAATATGCTTATGTAAGCAAGTTCATAATTTATGAAGATTCAGAAGGGCTGAAACTCTGACTGCCTAATTTTGTATTCCAAAGTTACTACTTTGTGTCAGTATAATCTTGAGCAAGTATTTCAGACCTTACCTTTCAAAATGAAGATATCAACACTGCCTATGAAATAATAAGGATTAAGTCATGTATTTATCAAGTTCCAACAGCATTGAAAAGAGTTGATTTAGGTGCCTTCCCTTTACTGACAAATCTTCTCCTCTTTTTCAGTGAATATATACCATTCCAATCCAAGCACTCATGGTGGAATGATTGATCTTTCTCTGGCAAAGTTGGAAGTTCCTCAAAAGCAATGTCAATGCAGCTCAAGGAAAAATAGCTCAAAGGGTTGAAATACATGCAAAATTCCAGCACAGCCCTAACTGCCAACTAAATCCTTTACCAGCACAGTACTGCTGGGTATGGTATTAGTGGCCCTGTCACACTAGGCGTAGCACCCCAAAGAGTGGCTGACGCTTAGGTTCCAGAGTATCTGTAGGGAAGCCCCATAACACTTTTACTTTTTAGTTTATAATAAAGTTTAGTTTCAGTTTATAAAGAAGTAGTAGTCAAATATGGTATTAATTCATAAATTATTTTGACAAAATTTCATTGTAAGACAAAGTTCTTGACTAAATTATAAATAAGTCATATTAATTATAGTCTCTTGGTTCCCATACTGTATTTTTCTTTAGTAGGTCAAGCTTTTATCATCATAGACTTTATGTATTCAGTACTTACATGAATGACTGCTAAATGCCAGGTAAAGCGTAAAGATATAGTTCCTGAACTTGAGATGCTACTAGTCAAGACATCCTGCCTCTGCTCTACTGACTCTTAGACTTCAACATAAAAATGATTTATCTGAAAAGATTGTCAACCAGGCTACTGGACTGTATCCTTGAGTTTTGATTCCAGACATCTGGGTAAAGTTTAGAGAATGTGCATTTCTAACCTGCATGTATAGAAAGGTTTCTACTATAGAAATCTTGTCTTTAACATCATATAAACTTCCTAAAATATAATATATTACTATATATAGAAAAAAAACCTGTTGGCTCTATAGAAGAAACTTTAATCTTCAAGAGCTGTTATTCAAGGTGTCTCCTTTCCCCAGCCTCCTTAAGGTGATGATGAAAAGAGAGGTGTTATTTTCCACAAGATTCTAACTTTCTTCATTAGGTTTAACTCGCCTTACTTAATATAAGTTGTGTACAGTAATTGGCTTCTTTGGAAATGAAAAGTCTTGGAAATAACAGTATTAAGAAAAGAAGAGGGCAATGGTCTTCATTTTGCAAGCATATTGGTTCCCTGTGCACAAAAGTAGAAAGACATAAGTCCTGTTTATATAGTTCCCAACATTAGGAAAAGTATAAGTTGAAAAATATAAAAGCTGAAAAAATATAAGTGAATTTGAATAAATACTGGTGACAAAAATCACTTTAAATACTCATTAATAAATTGCTTTTATTCTACAAGTATATCCCAATATAGTGACAGGAAAAGGGACTTACTTTTATAAACGTTGATATAGCAAGCATATAACTGCACAATGAGGTCAAGGGAATAAATGTTTTCATTATCCTGGTGAGACTAACTTGAAATAACTGACTTGTGGGTTTGTTTGAATTTATCAAGCAAAGTTTCAGTATGTAGTAATCTTAGGAAGCAACATTAAAGTACTGTGCACCTTTTAACTAAGGCAAAACTTTTCTATATTGATATATGATATGATATGTACTGACATGTGAACCAAAATAGCAAGCACCTAAATTCCAAGATATCGTTGAGATAGTTATTAGATTGCTAAGATCATGTTACTGGGGGAGTTGAGTTTGGGGGAAGACTTCTAGTAAACAAATCACCACTTCCTTTTTCTGAAAACTGTTGTTCATAGCTGTTATTTTTTAAATATATTTTGCCTGTAGGTAAACTTGTAACTTAATACTGTAAGCAAAAAGAAAAGATCTCACAATGAAATCAAACCTAAGTATGCCTTAGTACTAATATTTTTCTAATGTGTCTTTAGATTTTAACTTAAGAGGTACATCCTGGATGATTCATTTTCAAATTTCACCTACCATGTTACCCAGTACACTAGTCATACCCAGGCATTTCATACTTTCTAAGCTCATACACAGCCTTTGTAAAAGATTAAGCTGTGTTCAACTGTAATCAAACAATACATTTATATATAAGTAAACCAATGTTATTTAAAGGTCCCATATCTTGGAGCCAGAGCAGTGGCTCAGGGCATAAGGCATCTGCCTTGCGTGTGCCAGGCTAGCACTGGACGCGATTTGATATACGGGCATCCCATATGGTCCCCCAAGCCAGGAGCGATTTCTGAGTGCATAGCCAAGTGTAACCCCTGAGCGTCACCGGGTGTGGCCCAAAAACAAAAAGAAACAAAGTCCTATCTCTTTAAATCATTGTGAAGGCAGTAACATGAAAAGTTCAGAATTATGTGTTTTAAAACATTGTATTAAGCATGCAAAGCAGAAAAATAGCTTAAAGGCTGCTAGTACTAACTCTTCATGTTAAAAGAGCATTGTATTTGAGTTAGGCATACTTAGGTGTGAGTCTCAGCCTTAGAGCTGTGAATTCAATCTTGTTCTCCAACTTCTGTAAATTGTAAAATAAATAATAGGCTGTACAATGAAGAATTAGTGAATAACCTTCACGAATAACCAAGGCCACTTTGAGGAAATAAAGTCAAAATGCCTCACTGAAATTTTTGACATAATGTATATTTAAAAACTAAAGGATTCAGAATGGTGTGGTATTAGAATAAAGATACACTCTTGAATCAATAAAATAAAATAGAGAGCCAAGAGATAAACTTTTATATTTGTACAAAATTGGATCTTAAAAAAGGTGTTCATTTACGAAGTGGGGCAAGAAATGGCCTCTTAAACAAATGGAGTTGGAAAAAAACTGCTACATGCCCCCTCCCCATAAGTGACATTAAAATGACACCTCAAGCCATATACAATGTTAATTAAAAGTGAAGTACAAACCTCAAGATTAGGCTTAAATCTATTGTGAAGCTGCAAAACTCTTCAAGATATGAACATCAGATATTGTTTTCAATTATTTGATTCCATTGGCAAAACTAACAAAAACAAAAATAAATCTGTGGGACAGCATCAAGTTAAAAATGCTTTACATGACAAAAGAATTTCAAGCCAAAATAAAATATATTATACTGTATTGAAGAGAATATTTGTATACAATACAGCAGATAAAGGGCTAATATCCAAATTACATAAAGTACTTACATACATTCCAACAACAAAAATAATTTATAGCCACAACAAAAGTTGGAAAAGATATAGACACTTCCACAAAGAGGAAATATGTAGATAGTCAATGAACATACAAAAAAAGTGTTCATTATCACTTATTATAAGGAAATTTTAATCAAAATGATAATGAAATATTACCTCAGGCCAATGAAATAGTATATCTCAAAAAGACTGCAAACAAATAGTGTTGGCAGGGATATGAAAAAGGAACCCTCATTTACTGTTTGTGGGAGTGCAGTTTGATTCAATCAATGAAAAATAGTATGGATATTTCTCTAAGAAGTTAGACTAGGAGTGTTACACAATATCCACCATTTTCACTTCTGGGAGTCTACCCACAAAAACATTAATTCAAAAATATATATGCACATGGATGCTTATTATAGTTCTTATTACAATAACCAGGATCTGGAAATAACCCAGATATTTAAATACAGATGAATAAATAAAGAAACTATGGCATAAAAACATAATGGAATATTATGCAGCCATATGAAATTATGAAACCATTCAATTTGTGCAGAACTGGAGGGTTTCATGATAAGCTCATGTTAAATCATAGAGAAAGGACATATAATAGATTATCTCAATTTATTTGTGGCATATGCAGAGGAAAACCAAGGAAATACATGGCAGCAAAGGGCAATACATGCTTGGCTTCGAATTATAGTACTGAGAATACCAAATAACAGAGTTGTGAATGTGATGAAATGGACTGGAAGTAAAAAAATAACATGGATGGAGATTTTTGGCCACTATTGTAGCAGTGATGCGAGGTAACTGTGTACATTGATATCATAAACATTAACATTGCAACCATATTACCTAAAGTGTAATTTTAAAGTGTATTAATAAAGTTAGGCATCTGGAACAAAGACTAGCACACAGGTATTATAAAAATATAGAAGCTGTAGTGGCAGAACAAGAAATGAGTAAGCTGAACTTTTGTATACATCTGACCTTGGAGGGCAGATCAGGACTAAATCTCCAACTCCACATTGTTTGTTTGTTTGTTTTTAGGTATTGATGTTCTTCAAGGTATGCATCTGTATAAGAGAATAAATGAATGAGGCAGAAACAGTAGTACTCTCCTGAAGATGATCAGGCTGACAAAATGAAAGATTTCTCAACATGGAACCAGAACAATAGTACAGCAGATGGAGCATTTGCGTTGCATGTGGCCAACTCAGGTTTAATCCCCAACATCCCATACAGTCTCCTGAACACCACCAGTAGTAAATATTGAGTTCAGAGCCAGGAGAAATCCCTGAGCACCCTGGTGTGTCCCCAAAACAAATATATCTCAACTAGATATGAATAAAAATATTTTACACACATAAGATACAATTCATTGGTCATAAAGCAGGAAGGAAGGATGTTATTTCTTAAGGCAAGTGACTTAATCTTTTCAAATTTGAGAAGGAATAACTAGAAAATTTTTTAAAAAAATTTCCAGGATTTTTGATGTTCTATTTGTACCTCCTGCCAATCAGTTCATAATCTTCAGGGGTTGGATTCACGAATTAGTTATCTTTACATCACTTGCCATGATTAGAAAGCATGAATCAGTATGTAGCTGAGACTAATCTAGGAAAAAAGAAGATAACACGAATACAAGTAAATAACGTGATGCTAAAAAAGAAATACTAATGGAAAAATTAATGTAGTAGTAATTAAAAAGCTCATAGCAGGAGGTGATATATAAATAGACACAAAGATTGCAGAGAGGAGTCAGTGTTGGACCAATTCCTTAAAATATGCTACATTCCTACTGGCAGAATCAAATGGCAAAGTCTCTGTGGAAGGATATCATATGCTGACTAACAGGAGATAGACTCGGTCTTGGCCAGCATGGGAATAGTACAGCTCCAGGCCAAGGCCCTTCTGCCAAGCTTAAGGGAGACTATGGGGCTCGGCCTCCCCACCAATAGCCTTCCCTCTCCTTCCTCCCGAAACTCCTAGGAGGCCAGCGATGTGGGTGACAGGGAGGAGTTTAAAGGGGACCCCAGGCTTTCCCCAATCCCCACCCTGCACAAGTAGGGCTGTCTTGGGGAAATAGTTGGCAACTTTCCTTCCCACCAGTGTCCATTCTCAAACCGTGTGGGGGTATAGGTATAGATATATAGTATAGTATATAGAGTATAGATAATATAGTTATATTATATTTATACTATAAATATAGTATAGAGAGTATAGTAAAGTATGGATAGTTTAATAGGATATCATTGGGTTTCACCTATGTTTACAATATACAGAATGTCTATGTTGTATACTTTCCTTCCTGCATCGGCTCATCACTTACAGGCTCATTTATAGTCCTTAACTCTCACCCCACTGCCTATTACCCCCACATTTAACCACTTTTTCCCTCAGCTCTTCACTCCTTATGAAGCAGATCATTATCCTCACTCAAGCCAGCTGCCAGCCAGCTCCCAAAGTGAAAAAATAGACTCTCAACCTGAGAAGAAACCAATACTCTGTTCCTATTAATCTACTATCAGCAGCCTCCTATCCTTCACCTTCCTTCACTGTGCTTGCTACCATACTCAGTTTCTGAGAAGCCCCCACTAAAAGACATTTCCTGATATGGGACTGCTGGGAGTCATTTGCAGACTCCAGATGGCCAAATCACAGACCAAAGTGGTGTCCAGGATTCAACACCCTCCTCACCCCCTGCACCGGCTATTTCTAAAGACATAAAGAAACACGTGCATCTCCTTTCTATATCTTAGCTATATTCCCTTAACATCTATAACTCTTTTTGAATATCCTCTTATATAGTGACAATTTTACCCATTGGGTTTGTTGGTTTGTTTGTTTGCTTGCTTGCTTGTTTTTTCCCCTTTGGGATCTGTTCAATAAAGAATTCTGGTAGAAGAGTCTCTCTGTTTAGAATTCATGTTAGAGCCAAGTTACAGGAAATTTTGGACTTGTGCCCTCAGCCCCCAGATGCACCAATAATACCTTGTGGCATTGTTCTTCTTTTGCATAGGCACATTAAGGTGGGAAAATATTACATATGTAAACAAGTTCTTATCTAATAGAGATGGGAACACAAATTTTGTAATGCATTTAGGCCTTATACCCTGAACATTGGCATAATAACTTGGCTTAAGCCTCAGAAGAATAGACATTGCCCATACAACCCTGAACCATGGATATCATCTATGGAAACAACCACAATTGTCTATAACATTACCAGAATGCAAACCTCTACCAGGGAAGACCCTACCACTGCTCTGGCATTGACTTACTACAAAGAGTGCTCTCTTAACACCCAGACAATTTAGCAACAGCAACAACCTTCTTGCAGGGCAGATCTTTCCGCATCTAATGGTAAGGTGAAACTAGAGGATGCTACACGTCAGCCTGACTTCGATGAAAGAAATGCACAAAAACCAGAATTTTTAACTACAGGAACCTGACACCAACAGCAGCTTATGTGCGAAAAAGTTTCAGTGGGACCACAGAGAATGACTCAGGGATTGGGCAGCCTGGTATGCCTGGAGCCCAGAATCGGTCTGATGCCAGAAAACTTCAGGGGTGAGGTCTCCTTGTAATTAGGCCTAGGCTTTTATTTTTCTATTTTCCCCATAATTTTCTGGGCCTATGCAAACAATGGCGATTGCCACTCTCACACCGTTACTACTGTACTTTTTTAACTTACCCTTTAAGAAAGAAAAATAAACAGCTTACTAAACTTAAAAAAATAATAATTGTATTCTGATATCAAGGTCTTTAATCCATTTGGATTTTACCTTTGTACATGGTGTTAGCTGGGGGTCTGAGTTCGCTTTTTTGCAAGTGGCTAACCAGTTGTGCCAACACCACTTGTTGAATAGGCTTTCCCTGCTCCAGTTAGGATTTCTTGCTCCTTTATCAAAAACGAGGTGGTTATATGTCTGAAACTATAAGGTATATAGAACAACATGTAGGTGAAACACTCCAGGACATTGAGACTAAAGGCATCTTTAAGGAGGAGACAGCACTTTCCAAGCAAGTGGAAGCAGAGATAAACAGATGGGACTATATTAAGCTGAGAAACTTCTGCATCTCAAAGGAAATAGTGCCCAGAATACAAAGGCCACCCACTGAGTGGGAGAAATTATTCACCCAATACTCATCAGATAAAGGGCTAATATCCAAAATTTACAGGGTACTGACAGAACTATACAAGAAAAAATCAACTAACCCCATCAAAAAATGGGGAGAAGAAATGAACAGACACTTTGAAAAAGAAGAAAGGCAAATGGCCAAAAGGCACATGAAAAGATGTTCAACATCACTAATCGTCAGGGAGATGCAAATCAAAACTACTATGAGGTACCATATCACGCCACTGAGATTGGCACTCATCACAAAAAAGGAAAACAAGCAGTGCTGGCGGGGATGTGGAGAGAAAGGAACTCTTTTTCACTGCTGGTGGGAATGCCGTCTAGTACAACCTTTATGGAAAGCGATATGGAGATTCCTTCACAAACTGGAAATTGAGCTTCCATACGATCCAGCTATACCACTCCTAGGAATATACCCAAGGAACACAAAAATACAATACAAAAATCCCTTCCTTACTCCTATATTCATTGCAGCGCTATTTACAATAGCCAGACTCTGGAAACAACCAAGATGCCCTTCAACAGATGAGTGGCTGAAGAAACTGTGGTACATATACACGATGGAATACTATGCAGCCATCAGGAGAGATGAAGTCATGAAATTTTCCTATACATGGAAGTACATGGAATTTATTATGCTGAGTGAAGTAAGTCAGAGGGAGAGAGAAAGACGCAGAATGGTTTCACTCATCTATGGGCTTTAAGAAAAATGAAGGACATTTTTAACAGTATCTCAGAGACAAGAGAGATGAGGGCTGGTAGGTGCAGCTCAGGACATGAAGCTCATCACATAGAGTGATGAGTGCAGTTGCAGAGATGACTACACTGAAAACTATCATAACAATGTGAATGAATGAGGGAAGTAGAAAGCCTATCTCGAGTACAGGTGTAGGGGGGTGGGGAAGAGGGAGATTTGGGAAATTGGTGGTGGGAATCTTGCACCGGTGAAGGGGGGTGTTCTTTACATGACTGTAATCATACAACTATAATCATGTTTGTAATCACGGTGTTTAAATAAAGATAAAAGAAAATAATAATAATTGTAGTAAAATGCCTGTCTCAAATACAGGGAGGGGATGAGAAGGAGGGAGGGGCACATTGGTGGAGGGAATGTTGCACCGGTGAAGGGGGTGCACTGTTTATGACTGAAAGCCAACTACAATCATGTCTGTAATCATGGTGCTTAACTAATTTATATTAAAAATAGACTCAATTTTCCCATAAATGTATGCTTTTATCACCATGCCCACTCCCACTGACAAGAGACAATTCTTGCATATGTTCATTTTATGTGGAACCCATATAC
The DNA here is from genome assembly GCF_024139225.1 of Suncus etruscus. Lineage (NCBI taxonomy): Eukaryota > Metazoa > Chordata > Mammalia > Eulipotyphla > Soricidae > Suncus > Suncus etruscus. The sequence goes on from NC_064853.1 coordinate 92,442,741, forward strand.
TTCGTTTATAAAAATTTGAGGTATTAACATTTGATAGCACTCACAAATTTAGTCATTTTTTAGAAGATAGAGGACAAATCACCTAGACAACAAGGTCATAATTGTGAAAACTACAAATTAATATTGTTTTTGATACCAAATGCAATATAGAGTCCTAAGATTCATTTACTTTGTTGACTTTCACTCAGACTGGGACTAAGGTCTTCCTACTTATTTTTAATTCAACTCTGTTATGCTAAGCTTAGTAAGACTAAATTGATGTGCCCACTTAAGTTAGAGCAATAATTCTCTTTGCAAGTGCTCAACATGGAAGAAAATACCTGCACTGATCTTTCCGCTTTCTAGCTTTGTTGACGTCTTAGCATACACAATCTGTAAACCTTGTATTTTAATTCCTCTTTGGTGCCAAGCATAATGCGTAAAGATTCATTTGCCCACCTATATTGTTCCAAATGCATCACATAGTTAAAAGAAAACATGGGTAGTAAAACCCTCTTGAAATTTAAGGCATTTGAAGGAGTTATATTCTTAAGGCATTAAGTCACTATTCTAAAGTATACAAGCAAATTCTTATAAGCTTTCACACGCCCAATTTGGCAAGGGATCATCCATATGAATAGTTCTTTGTTTTCTCTCCCACAATATATACAGGTTTTTACAGAACTCAAATTGATTCTAGCAATTATTTAAAATTCCTCAGAAATACCTTAAATCTCATATATTTTTTTCTGCGTAGGGACAATGCCAAAATGCCAACAGCTGAGTACTTTTAAAGACAACATCTCTTTTGACAGCCTTTCACACTGACACAAGCAAATAGCAATTCATATAAATCACACAAAACTACGGTCTCACTTTATGTAACTTGATGGGGGTGGGGGGTCCAGTGTTTGATTAATCTAAGTTTGTGAATCTGTGTCATAATTTTTGGAGAGGAGACTTAGAGCCATCCCTACTAAAAACCACATTACTTTCAACAGGTCATGTTTTAAATGAAGTCTATTATTTCATTGCCTTGCAGGATCATATATCAACATTTTTGTCACTTTTAATTACAGCTATAGCAGCAAATTATCTCATACCTACCCAATGTCTACATTTTTAAAACATTCTCCTGTATTTAGGAGATCCTAGTGACAAATATAGATGAATTATATAGCTTAGAACATTTCTTATGCTAAACTATTCTCTCTTGTTACCTTTCATCAGGTTAAAAGCTTCTCCTGCTCAATAACTGGATGGGTTCCTTTTTAGTCAATGGTCAAAAATAGAAAGCAACGAAAATAGTGTCACATGGAAATCCGTGTCTGGGCCAACCAAACAACTGCACGGGCCAGCTAGAGCATCATTTTACTGTTTGTTTTGGCAGGTCACTGCGTGGTGTGGCTCTCTCTGACTCTCACAGTTTAAAATTTTGGCTCTTTGTGTCGAACTTGTTCGCCACCCCTGTCCTAGGGTATATCCCCAGGAGTGGTATAGCTGGATCATATGGAGCTCAATTTCCAGTTTTTGGAGGAATCTCCATATTGCTTTCCATAAAGGTTGAACTAGATGGCATTTCCATCAGCAGTGAATAGGAATTTCTTTCTCTCCATATCCCCACCAGCAATGCTTGTTCTCATTCTTTGTGATTTGCGCCAATCTCTGTGATATGAGATGTTACCTCATAGTTGTTTTGATTTACATCTCCCTGACGATTAGTGATGTGGAGCATTTTTTCATGTGTCTTTTGGCCATTTGTATTTCTTCTTTAAAGAAGTTTCTGTTCATTTCTTCTCCCCATTTTTTTTTGTTTTGTTTTTTGTCACACCCGGCATTGCTCAGGGGTTACTCCTGGCTGTCTGCTCAGAAATAGCTCCTGGCAGGCACGGGGGACCATGTGGGATACCGGGATTCGAACCAACCACCTTTGGTCCTGGATCGGCTGCTTGCAAGGCAAACACCGCTGTGCTATCTCTCCGGGCCCTCTTCTCCCCATTTTTAAATGGGATTAGATGTTTTTTTCTTGTAAAATTTTATCAGTGCCTTGTATATTTTGGATATTAGCTCCTTATCTGATGGGTATTGGGTGAATAATTTCTCCCATTCAGTGGGTGGCTCTTGTATCCTGGGCACTATTTCCTTTGAGGTGCAGAAGCTCCTAGCTTAATATATCCCCATCTGTTTATCCACTTCTACTTGTTTGGAGAGGGCTGTATCCTCTTTGAAGATGCTTTTAGTCTCAATGCCATGGAATGTTTTACCTATGTGTTGTTCTATATACCTTATGGTTAGGTCTGATATCAAGGTCTCTAATTCATTTGGATTTTACCTTCATACATGGTGTTAGCTGGGGGTCTGAGTTTGTTTTTTGCAAGTAGCTAACCAGTTGTGCCAACTCCAGTTGTTGAAGAGGCTTTCCTTGCTTCATTTTGTAGTTCTTGTCTCTTTATCAAAGATTAGTTGATTGTATGTCTGGGGAAAGAGTATTTTGTACTCTAGAGTATGTTCTCTGAGAACATAGTCCAAGAATATGTGGCATTGTCGGCAAAAATATAAAAAATATTTATTCTTCAAGAAAGGACAGTGTTGAATTGGAGAAAGGGCCAGAAATCCAAGGCTGAGAAAAAGGCAAGAAAATTACTCCTTGTAAACCAAATCTCACCACCATAGTTTTTGACTGTCTAAATTTCCTAATGTTGACTTCACTAATTTCTATTTGTTCAAAACCTGCCCCATTTTTGCCATTCAAAACACTTAATCAGATTACATTAAACAAATAAATGTCCATGAAGCAGAGCTAGCCCCACTCCTATTCAGAGCTAGCACTTTCTAAAAATATTTGAATTTTTTAAAAAAGAGTGAGAATGAATCTAATTTGTTAAATTTCTTATTATGTAGACTATAATTTCTTACTTCAACCTAAATTGAATTTCAGGAAATAATTTTTTAGCATTGTAATGAGAGTTTGCTCTAAAAGACCACCTTAACTATTCCAGTGTCTAATATGAATTTTATTAGCTGCATCATGCTTCTGTAGCCAAGGGATATCTGAATATTGATGCTGTGATGTCATGCCAATTTTTTATAACCATAGTACTTATATTTTCTCATCTGGTAGATGCTGAAAATATTTATATATGTACTTTTTCCATGATTTAGAGCATTATTTAAGAATAATATAAAGCAGGCAAAATAGAATAAAAGTAAACTTGCACACTCAGTGTTAAACTTATAGTTGATCTGTTTTATGTATACAATTTCTGTTCAGCTCTTTAGCTTGATAATTAATGACATGTTACCAAAGATTAGAAAAACCAGCTTTTCTGCATATAAATAAGCCAAGGCTTACAGGAGTACCAAGTATTAACAGGTAATTTTCATCATGAGACATTCAAATTTTTCTTTGTCAGAAATGTAAAATTATTATGTTCCATGTTGTACTGATTAGAACATATCAATCTTTGATCAACTTGTACCTTAAGAGCAGATTCTAAAAGATTTTTGCTTTTATCAAGTATGATTGGTATAATTGATGACTTGCTTTTCAATGAACTCTGGAGCAAAATGTCAACTTCTGTTACTAGGCTCATTCAAATATCATGGTAGATATTTGTCCCTTTGGTAACTGAGGCTCATTTTACTCCTTACTCATTTCCAACCTGTTACTAAATTACTATGATGCATCAAAGAACACAGAGAGATGCTGTTAAAGTGATGAAACCTTACACCATCTACTTAAAACATGTTGTGTCAGCTTGGAAATAAGGATGCTATAAACCTCTGACTTTCTACTCTCACTTCTGTAGCTGACCATAAAACAACTTTTATAATTTTTTATCATGATTCAATTTCAATTTATGAATCATGATTAACTGATTCAATTCAACAAAAATTAGTTATTAGAAACGGGACTGACTTAATAAAGCTATAGTAGTTGGGGAAATCAGGATATCTTTTATGCTCAAAAACATATATGTTGACCCTTTCACATATTCATTATAAACAGTTAGGATGATTTTTAAAATAATTTTGAAGCATTTGTTAGCTGCAAAAAATAAACTGCATTGCTTTAAAACATCCAGGAGTACAAAATTTTAGGAAAGGTAATTCCTCACTTAAAAGTTTACAAAGGATTTGCCAAGAGAATTAGAATAATTGCTATTCCCTACTACTGATATACTAAGGCACTTTTTAATATCCTGCAGATAAAAATATTTTGCTTTAAAACTTAAAGTTTTATCTGAGAGAATCCATGCCTGCCTCAATTTATCTGCTCTACAGCAGAAGCATTTCAATCTAATTGGAGGAAATCCAAACCTTAAATTTCCATAATGAGATTTCCAGAACATTCAACTTCATCAACTAAAGGTAGGAGTGTGCATATTATCAACCCTTTTAACTAGAGGTATTAATAGGAATGTTTGCATTATTAAGAAAGTACTATAAATTAACCCAAAGATAAACAAAGTCTTAGAATGTTGTACAGCTAAGAAAAAGGCAGTTGAGTGATTATATTGTAGGTATCTACCTTGAAGGATATAGGGATGGTGTGTGTCTGTTCACTTGTCTGAAAAAATGAAGAGGTTGAATCAGATAATCTCTAGGGTCCACTTTAGGTCCTCTTTAGCTCCAAAGCCAATTATGTGATCGTGATCATGTCACTAAGCTTCATTAACTTGTGAGTTTTCTTGGTGAGAAAAAAAGACTATAGCTTTCAATATAATCTCAGAGATTATATTGTGCATTTAAATTAATACATACACTTAGAAATAATTTAGTGTTCTTTACACTGAGTTTAAGAAGAAAAAGACAATGGAGTACATCCTCCAACAAGAATTTGACTCTGCTGATTAAAGGAGCTTGCAAATATCAAATTATTATAATATAGTCAAATATAATAATTAGTCAAAGACCAAAATGTCCCTTAAAATTTGTGTTAATAGGGGCAGAAGAGCCAGTACAGTGAGCAAGGTACTTGCTTTGTACCTAAATGACACAAGTTTGATCCCTGACACCCCATATGGTCCCATGAGTCCCACCAGGAATGATACCTGAGGTAAGAGCCAGAAGTAAGCTCTAGTATCAATTGGTCTGGCCCAAAATAAAAAGTTAAGAACTTATGTCAATAGATCGAAATCTATTTTTCTTTTTTATGTAAATTATTCTTTTATCATTCTTAATTATTCAATAAATAAAAAGATATTTTTCCATTTTATTACTTAATTTAAACACTGTGGTTTGCAAAGTTTCTCATAAAACAGTTGTTCCTGGCATTCAATGTTCCAACATCTATACCATAACCAGTATAATATTCCTTTCACCAAAAACACCAAAGATATTTTATTTTTATTTTTAATTAAATAATTTCTTTAAACACTGTGATTACAAGCATAATTGTAGTTGGTATTTAGTCATAACAAGAACAACCCCCTTCACCTATGCAACCTTCCCATCACCAATGCCTCATCTCTTCCCTCCCCCACCCCACCTGTATTCGAGACAGGCTTTCTACATCCCTGACTCACTAACATTGTTATGATAGTTCTCAGTGTAGTTATTTCTCTAACTGCATGCACCACTCTTTGTGGTGAGCTTCATATTGTGAACCAGTCCTTCCGGCCCTCAACTCTGGGAATTATTTCAATGTCTTTAATTTTTCTTAAAACCTTATAGATGAGTAAGACTATTCTCTGTGTGTCTCTCTCTCCCTTTGACTAATTTCACTAATCATAATAGACTCCATGTACATCTATGTATAAGAGAATTTCATGATTTCATCTCTTGTGACAGTTGCATAATATTCCATTGTGTATATGTACCCATCTGTTGAAGGGCATCTTGATTGTTTCCAGAGTATGGCTATTGTAAATAGTGCTGCAATGAATATAGATGTGAGGAAGGCATTGTGTTGTATTTTTGTGTCCCTATGGTATATCTCTAGGAGTGGTATAGCTGGATCATATAGAAGCTCAATTTCCAGTTTTTGGAGGAATCTTCAGATTGTTTTCCATAAAGGCTGGACTAGACTAGATAGCATTCCCATCAGCAGTGAATGAGAGTACCTTTCTCTCCACATCTCTGCCAACAGATTGTTCTTGTTTTTTGTGATGTGTGCCAATCTTTGTGGTATGAGATGATACCTCATTGTTGTTTTGATTTGCATCTCCCTGATGATTAGTGATGTGAAACATTTTTATGTGCCTTTTGACCATTTGTATTTCTTTTTTGAGAAATTGTCTGTTCATTTCTTCTACCCATTTTTGATGAGGTTAGATTTTTTTTGTTAAGTTCTATCAGTAACTTGTATTTCTTAGATATAATGGGTATTGGGTAAATAGCTTCTTCCATTCTGTGGGTGGCTTTTGTATCTTGGGCATTATTTCCTTTGAGGTGCAGAAGCTTCTCAAATTAATATAGTCCATTTGTGTATCTCTGCTTCGACTTATTGAGAGATTGTTGTTTCTTCCTTGAAGTTGACTTTAGTTTCAATGTTTTGGAGTGTTTTACTTACATGTTGTTCTATATACCTTATGTTTTCAGGTCTGATATCAAGGTCTTTAATCCATTTGTATTTGACCTTGATGCATATTGTTAGCTGGAGGTCTAAGTACTTTTTTTTTTCTTTCAATTGGCTGACCAGTTGTGTCAACACCACTTGCTGAAGAGGCTTTCCTTGTTCTATTTTACATTTCTTGCCCCTTTATCAAAGATTAATTGACTGTATATATGGGGAGCATTCTCTAAATACTCTAGTTCATACCACTGATCTGAAGGTCTGTCTTTATTCCAATACCATGCTGTTTTAATGGCTATTGCTTTGTAATACAATTTAAAGTTGGGAAAAGTGATGCCTCTCATATTCTTTTTCCCAAGGGTTACTCTAGTTGTTCTTGAGTGTTTATTGTTCCAGATGATTTTCGGGAGTGTTTAATATACGTTTTTGAAGAATGTTATGGGAATCCTTAGAGTGATGGCTTTAAATCTGTACAATGCCTTGGGGAATATTGCCATTTTAATGATGTTGATCTTCCCAATCTATGAGCAGGATATACGTGGATATATGCTTACATTTCTGGTTGTCCTCTTTTATTTCTTGAAGCAGGTTTTTGTAGTTTTTTTGTATTACTTCTTGACATCTTTAGTTAAGTTGACGCCAAGATATTTGTTTTTGTGTGGCACTAATGTAGTGCGATTGGGTTTTTTTATTTTTATTTTGGTTTTTCGGGCCACACCCATTTGATGCTCAGGGGTTACTCCTGGCTAAGCGCTCAGAAATTGCCCCTGGCTTAGGGGGACCATATGGGACGCTGGGGGATCAAACCGCGGTCCTTCCTTGGCTAGCACTTGCAAGGCAGACACCTTATCTCTAGCGCCACCTTGCTGACTCCAGTATTGGTTTTTTTGATAGCCATTTCTTCTCTATCATTATTGGTGTATAAGAAGGCCATTGATTTTTGTGTGTTAATTTTTCATCCTGACACTTTGCTATATGACTCTATTGTTTATAGAAGTATTTTGGTAGAGTCTTTAGGGTTTTCTAACTATAGTATCATGTTATCTGCAAAGAGTAAGAGCTTGACTACTTCCTATAGAGAGGAAATCAAAATATTTATGGAAACAAATGAGGATAAATAACCAAATTATCAGAATTTGTAGGACACAGAAAAAAGCAATATTAAGATAAAAATTATAACCTTGCAAGCATTCCTCAGGAAAGAAGAAAAATTTGACTTAAATAACTTAATGAAACAGCTTTAAAAATTAGCAAATGATCAAGAAAATGAAACAAAATTGGGCAGGCAGAAGGAAATAAGGAATATCAAAGCAGAAATTAATGAATTAAAAGACTCCCCCCAAATCCAAAAGATGAATAAAAAACGTGTTAATTCTTTTTTTTTTTTTTTTTTTTTTGGTTTTTGGGCCACACCCGGCATTGCTCAGGGGTTACTCCTGGCTGTCTGCTCAGAAATAGCTCCTGGCAGGCACGGGGGACCATATGGGACACCGGGATTCGAAACAACCACCTTTGGTCCTGGATCGGCTGCTTGCAAGGCAAACACCGCTGTGCTATCTCTCCGGGCCCTACGTGTTAATTCTTTAAAAATATATAAACAAAATCTCTAAACCACTAGCAAAACTCACAAAGAAAGAAAAACTTAATAAACAGAATTATAAATGAAAAGGGAGATTACTACAGATGCTACAGAAATTCAAAGGGCAATCAGACTACTTTGAGAATCTCTATGCCAGAAAACAAGAGAATTTAGAAGAAATGGATAAATTCTTGGACTCCTATAACCTCCCAAGACTAACCAGGATGATCTGGCATATTTGAGCAGACCTCTATCACTATTAAGGTAATTAAAATGGTAATCAGAGGCCAGAGAGATAGAACAGCAGTACAGCCAACCAGGACCTATGTTGGTTCGAATCCGGGCATCCCATATGGTCTCCCGTGCCTGCCAGAAGCAATTTCTGAGCACAGAGCAAGGAAGGAGTAACCCCTAAGCACTGTTGGGTGTGGCCCAAAGGTAGATAGATAGATAGATAGATAGATAGATAGATAGATAGATAGATAGATAGATAGATAGATAGATAGATAGATAGGTAGATAGATAGATAGGTAGATAGATAGATTTATAGATGATAGGTAAATAAATAAATCATGAATAAATAAAATGGTAATCAAAAATCTTCCTAAAAACAAATGTCTGGGTCCAGATAGATTCACTAGCAAATTCTTTCAAATCTTTCAAGAGGACCTACTCCCAATTCTTGTTAGGTTCTTCCAGGAAGTTGAACAGAAACATTCCCAAATAGTATTTACAAAGCTAACAGTACCCTGACACCGAAAGCAGACAGAGATGCCACAAAAACAGAGAGAGAGAGAGAGAGAGAGAGAGAGAGAGAGAGAGAGAACTACAGACCAAAATCCCTAATGAACACAGACTGATGCAGAGATTTTTTGATTGTTGATACCTTTGTTTTATTGGATATAGAATTATTTATCACGATTTACTAATATTAAAACATTTTGTACTATGCCAAATAAGATGATTGTTTTTTAATTAAATAATTTTTATTTTGACCAAAGTAAATTACAAATCTTTCACAGTAATATTTTAGGTACATAATGACATTGAATCAGGGTCATTCCCACCACCAGTGTTGTCCTCCCTCCACCAGAGATCTTTAACAAAATGCTAGCAAATGAGATCCAATGGCTTATCAAGAATGTCATACACCATGCAGCTAGAGAGATAGCATAGTGGTAATACATTTGCCTTGCAAGCAGCGGACTCAGAACAGATGTTGTTTCAAATTCCTGGCATCCCATATGGTACCCCGTGCCTGCCAGGAGCAATTTCTGAGCACAAAGCCAAAGGTAACCCCTGAACACCGCTGTGTATGGCCAAAACAAACAAAAAAGTCATACACCATAATTAAGTAGGGTTCATTTTAGACAAGCAAGAATGGTCTAACATTCAAGTAAATCAATGTAATACATCATATCAATAAAAGGAAATTAAAAAATCATATGACCATATCAATGCAAAGAAAGCATTTGACAAGTTACAACACCAATCATGATCAATATTCTTAGCCAGATCAGAAGTGAAGGAACTTTTCTCAATAGTCAATAGTCTGGCCATTTACGACAAGCTCAGGGAAAATACTATATTCAATGCAGAAAGACTCAAACCTTTCATCTAACTTCTGGCACAAGAAAGATTTCCCTTTTCACCAAGTCTATTTAATATGGTACTGGAAGTACTTGCCATAGCAATTAGGCATTAAAAAGGTATCAAAGTATCTAGAGAGGAAAGGAAGAAGTCAAACTCTCATTATTAGCAGATGACATACTGTATTTAGAAAACCCGAAAGACTATCAAAAAGTCCTAAAAACAATATTTGTATAGTAAAGTGGCAGGCTATAAAATTAACACTCAAAAAACATGGCATTTTTATATACAAATAATGGAAGGTGAGAAAAAGAGATAAAAACAAACCATTCACATGTGCCTCAGAAAAATCAAGTACCTTGGAGTCAATTTAACTAAAGAGGTGAAAAATCTATATAAACAAAACTATAAAATACTGCTTCAAGAAATAAAACAGGACACAAGGAAATGAACTCTGTTCATGGATTGGTTGGATTAACATAATTAAAATGGCAATACTTCCCAAAGCATTATACTGCTTTAATGCAATCCCTCTAAGGATACCCATGGCATTCTTCAAAGAAGTGGACCAAACAATCTTGAAATTTATTTGGAACAATAAACACCCATGAATAGCTAATGCTATCCTTAGAAGAAAGAAGATAGGAAGCATCACTTTCCCAAAATTTAAATTGTACAATAAATCAATTGTGATTAAAACAGCATGGTATATTGGAATAAAGACAGACCACAGATCACTGTAATAAACTTGAGTATTCTGAGACTGACTGATAGATATACAACTAATTAATCTTTGGAAAAGGCACAACAAATATAAGATGGAGAAGGAAGACCTCTTCAACAAGTGGTGGTAGAACAACTGGTCAATTACAGGCAAAATGGTGAACTCAGGCTTCTTTTCAATTGTGACTACATTAAACTCTCTCCTATGGCAAAATCTCTCAAAAGTTACTCATTTTAAAGAATCACACATGTTTTTTTAATTAATTTCAAAAAATTTTACATTGACATTTACATTTTTACATTTACGTTTGCTCAATTATTCTATGTGAATCTTAAAACTCTGACCTATACTTTTTTCTTAGATGTTTATAAATTCGTAGAGAGAAAGAATATAAATCTATAATCTTTATTAGCCAGTTAAGTGTCAAGACAACAAACATTGATTAAATTCATAAGATAGCCACAATAGATTGAGAATCCTGCTGGGACTTCCAGAGAGGAGTGAGATAGTACCCTCAATATAAATTAGGGCCATAATTGATAGACCAAAACTGTATATGATCATTGATTAACTGAGATGGTCAGACAAATATAATCTTCAATTTTTTCGTTAATACACTCTATTTTACAAAGTTGTCCTTTATTTAAAGCATATAATGTTTCAACATCAATCCTACTATCTGTGTAAACTTCTCTCCTCTAATATCCACAACTTTCTTCCAACTTCCTAAGTTTGACTTCTTCAGAATTTTTTGTTTGTTTGCATGGTTTTGGTTTTGGTTTTGGAGCCATACTTCATAGTGCTTATACCTGCCTTTGTGCTCAAGGATCAATCCTGCAGGTTTGGGGAGACCACCTGGGTTCTAAAGTAGTCAGACCCAGCTTTTCCACATGCAAGACAAATTACCTACATATTGTACTATTGCTCCGAAAGGCTTGTTTTTTAAGTTTTGCTCTTGTGATTTGGATCGTATGCTTACAGAATTAGAGTGGTTTAGATATATAAATATTGCACTACTCTCTAATAAGCTTGAGATCCCTGCCCCCTGCTTCGATTACCTCTAATCTGCCTCTTTTTTATTCTACTCTGTATTTCCTTTCTTCCCTCTTTTTTTAATTTCTGAAATCTAAGGTCAAGAGTAATCTGTGTATCTCTTCTTCAATACTTTGCATTCCTATCCTTTATTATATATATCACAAATTACTGAGATCATCTAGTGTTTGCCCTTCTAATTTATTTCACATAGCATATCCATACACATAACATATTCCATCTATGTTGAAGCAAATTGCATGTTTTTATCATTTCACTTATATGTCATCGGACAACATATACTAATTAGTGTATTAAGTACTGCGATAAATAATGGTGTTCATATTCCTTTTGAATGTATGTTTCTGTATCTTGAGGGTATTTATCAAGAGTAGAATTGCTGGGTCATATGAATGATAGTTTCCTTTATACTGCATCACTACCAACAAGATTGTTTCCAGTCTTACAGTATCTCTAAAGGAACTAGTCTATTAGGACTTTTTTCCTTTTTATATCCATCTATTTAAATATTACCCATTCACTGAAGTGAAAAAAATGGAACTTTGGAACTTAGTTTAACTTTTAAGAATGGTTAATATTTAAATAAGTGTACATATGAAGGAGAAAAGTCCTAGTTATAGGGATCAAAATCAATATAAAATGAGGCTAGAAAGATGCAACCTTACAACCATAGAGCATCTATACAAACATTTGTTTTCCCTTGATTTGATAGTATATTGCCAAGAAACCTGCTGGTACATTTATCTCTCCTAAAACACACAATCCATAAAGTATTAGAAGAGGATATAAGTGTCATTTGATGGTGAATTAATTAAGGATATATTCAGATAAAGAGGGAAATTGAATAGGAGAGAAGATAGATTTTTCAAAAGTGAAGTTGTTATTTCATTACTATTTCCTAATTATTTTTCTTGTTTGTTTTTGGGCTACACCTGGTGACACTCAGGGCTTACTCATGGCTCTATGCTCAGAAGTTGCTCCTGGAAGGATAGGGGACCATATGGGATACAAGGGTTAGAATTGGGATCCATTCTGGATTGGCTGCATGCAAGGCAACCACACTACTACTGTGCTATCACTCTTGCCCCATTATTTCCTACATTAAAGGAGAAATAATAGACTTAGCAATGTGGATGCTTTTTTTTTTTTTTTTTTTTTTTTAGCAATTCACTTGGTCCAGCAAATATTCTATGCATTTAAAACACAGATTCTGGGGATTTTTGTATTCCCAATATGTGTCTTTGAAAATGAATTCTAAGTATATATTGATCACAGATATATATTTATCTGTATTTAATGATCATTCTTTGAGTCAATGAAGACCTTCAAGTTTTATACATGGGAAAGGCATAAGACACGTTAACTAAATACTTCACCTTAATGACCTATCAAAACCATAGATGTAGAAATAGGAAAAGAATATATAGAAAAGTAGAGATATTGAAAGTAAATAATACTTCCTTATCTTGTTTGTAATCTAACTTAAGTACCTTGACTTTATTGAAGTTGTTGCTAATAAAATGTTTAGCTCAATCTGACCTAATAAGTGAGTCTAATAAATACATCTACTCTGGAATCTTTACACTTTAAAAGTAAATTAAAAGTTTTAATTTCTCTCTTGATACAAAATTCTATTATAATTTAAATATTCCCCTAGGTCGTTTTCTCCAAATCAGCTATCAAAATTATCGGGAAATATGGGCAAAGAAAACATACTAGTATTAAATTTATTCCTATGTCCAAAATTTATCTTTAAAATAGAACATAGTTTTTCCTCATCTTTCTAACAACCAGTTTTATTATTTCTAGAAAGTCCTTTACACGAAATACTTTATTTTAAGTAAATGGGCTCCTTGCCTGTAATTCCCATTTGTTTGGTCTAGTTGGTAGTTGCTATATCATTATTTGTTTTGTTTTGTTCTTGAGTCACACTTGGCAGCATTCAGCCTCACTATTGGCTCTGTGCTAATGAATCAGTTCTAGTATATTCCAGGGATCATATAGGGTGCTGGAGATCAAACCCAGGTCAGCTGCATTCAAGGCACGCACCCTACCCATTATATTTTCTTCCCCACCCCAGTTGCTATAACTTTAAAGGTAAAAGTGTTGGCAGATTCATTCTACCACTTTATTAATGCTACTGTGAAAAGACTGGGGGAAGGGGTTGTGAAAGGGAGGAAAAGCATTTGAATTGTTTTACAGAGAAAGAACACCTGTCACATAAAATATCTGCATTTGATACCTAGATCAGAGAGTTGAGCATATGACATACATTCAGGTTATAGCATATAAATCCATATTGCTTTTAGAGTTATTTAAGGGTTTTTAATTGTACCACTGAAATTCAAAATTATGATACACTTGTTTCAGATGAAAAATTCCTGCTTCACCAGAAACATCTAATAATCTTGAAAGTACTTACTTTTAATCCAAAAGCTCTATTTCTTAAAATATTTCTAGAAAATTTTTAATACCTATGAACAAGGAAACAAAATTTTAAACTGATATCAACAATTCTGTAATGAGCAATTAGAAAGAGCATAAATGTTCATCATTCACAGATGAATAGATATTCTTTGTCATAATCATAATACAAATCAGGTAAAAGAATTAAATAGTGCTGTTTGAATAAACAGAGAAAAATTCATAGACATAATTTGGAGCAAAAGAAATAATATCTATACAAGGATATAGTCAGTACATTATCCTTTACATAAACACTACTTTTAAAAGAAGATTTATAAAATATAATTAATTAATATTTATATTTATTGAAATAAAATTACACTATAATACTATATAAATTTTAGGTGTACATCATTGAAAATCATCACATGTATCTACTACATTAATCACTGAAAGTTCAGCTTTGTCCTTCAATATATACACATTTATCCTATTTTTTTTTTAATTTTAGAGGACAAGGTAAAGTTAAAGGACAATCACCCAAAAATAGAGTTCTCAGAAGAAATACCCCTGCTGACACCTTAATTTTGAACTTAGAGTCAAAGAATATTAAGATAAATAAAACAGAAACCATGTACAATTACTTTGTCCCTCAAGACCCCAGATTGTAGTACATTATAACATTTCTTAGTGGTACACAAAGCAATCTAAAGCCATAAAATTTATGTAACTCCTTAAACTTGAAGGCATAGTAGTTTTTTACATTTCCATGCACATGCATATTAGTTTAAGTTAACATAAAAAGTTTAAGTGTTAAAAAAATGTTTGTGTTTTTTTTTAAAGGTTTAGAGTCAAAGGAGCACAGTAAAAATGGTGTTAGACTGGCAAATATTGTTTGTATAGGCCCACCAAAATATGGAGGACATGAAAAGGAAAAGCCTTGACCTAAATACAAGGAGACCCTACCCCTGAAGTTTCCTGACATAAGACCAACTCTAGGCTCCAGGAAAACTAGTTTGTCCAATCCAGGTCATTGTCTGTAGTGCCAATTCAGTTTTATTTTTCACACAGTCTCTGTTGTTGGTATCATGTTTCTGTATTGAAGATCCTGGAATCTGCATATCCTACATTGAAGTCAAGATGGTGCGGAGCATCCTCTAATTTCAACTCACAATTAAAGGGCAATGCAAAAAGCCCTGTTCAGTAAGCAGATCGTTGTTGTTTAAGTCTTCTAAGTGTTAAGGGAAGACTCTTTTGAGTAGATCGATGTCAGAGCAGCAGTAGGATCTTCCCTGGTAGAGGATTGTTTCCAGGTGATGTTATAGACAACTTTGTATGTTTCATAGATGGCTTCCCTGGTTCAGGGGTGAATGGAGAATGCCCATTCTTCTGAGGTCTGTACCAAGTCATTATGTCAATGTTCAGGGTGTAAGGTCCCATTGCACTACAAGATTTGTGTGTTCCTATCTCTATTAGATAATAACTTATTTGTATGTATAGTATTTTCCATTTTAATGTGCCCATGCAAACAAGGAATAATGCCACGTGGCGTTACCAGCACATATGGGGGCCGCAAGAACAAGTCCAACAATCCCCGTGACCTGGTTCAAACATAAGCATTAAACTGAGGGACTCTTTCACCAAAATTCCTTATTGAATATTTCAGAAAGAGAAGAAAAGATAAAAAGTGGGGAAAATAAACAATCTAACTTAAGACAGTGGACATAATTGTCACCTTTTAAGGGGATATTCAATAATAGTTATAGCGGTTGAGGGAATATATCTACAATATTTAAAGGAGATATGCATGTCCCTTTTATGTCATAAGAAATAGTCAGGAGAAGGGTTCTGAATCCTGGATACCACTTTGGTTTGTGATTTAGCCTTTTGGAGTCTGCAAAATGACTCCCCACAGTTCAATATAGGGAAATGCATTTGAGTGGGAACTAATCAGAAACCTAGTATGGTAGCAAATACAGTTACAAAATGAAAAAAGAAAGAGGCCAAGAGGCTACTGAGAGTAAACAAGTAGGAAATGAGTACTTGTCTCTTCCCAGCCTGAGAGTCCATCCTCTCATTTTTAGTTTGAATGTATATGGTATGGTTTTTGAGATGGAGATCAATGGTAAAAAAAAAAAAAATTACCAGTCAATGTTCCAACATATACCAGTGCTGCATCGGCTCGCCCTCCTCCCCATGAGTTCCCCCCTTAGTGTAGGGAAAAAAGGGGGAAAGCCTGAGGACCACTATAGAGTCCACCTGAGCCAGTGCCCAGGGAAGACCTGGAGTTCAGGGGAGAAATAAGGGAACGGCTGGGGGCCTGCCAAGCCTTCCAGCACCCCGCAAGATAGGGAGAAGGCCTTTGGCATGGGGTGTCCCCTAACCCCACACCTGGGAAGAGCTGGCCTCCAGGATCAAGGAATCGGAAGCCAGATATCTGCCCGGCCTCCTCCCCATGCTCCTCCCCCCTAGAGTAGGGAGGGGGGAAGCCTGAGGACTCCTAAAAGAGTTCACCTGGAACCCACTTCAGGCTACCTGAGCTGGCATCCAGGGAAGGCCTAGAGTCCAGGGTAGAAATAGGGGAATGGCTGGGGGCCTGCCAAGCCTCCCAGCACCCCCCCAAGCTAGAGAGAAGGCCTCTGGCATGGGGTGTCCCCTAACCCCATACCTGGGAAGAGCACATTTATCCTTTTTGTACCATTTTATCCACCTCTTATCTTTCCTCTCTTTAGTAGCCACCTCTTGATTTTTATAATACTGAAGTCCAGTTTTATTTGTTTGAATAATTACATTATTTAAGCTCAGTGGTTACAGAAATGTTTATGAATGAGTTTCAGTTACTGACTTTCACAAGTGCATGTTTTTGCCACCAATGCCTCCACCAATGTCCTGTTTTCCTCTCACCTTCCCACTGTCTGTATCTGGGCAGACATTTTACTTTCTCTCTCACTCTCTCTTTCTCTCTCTCTCTCCTCACCCCCCATTTTTTCCCATTTTGACACTAAGTTTACATTATTGTTAGTGATGAAGTATTATGCATATCACTTTCAGTTCCCAGTTCTTGTTCAGATCAATTCTATCATTATCATAGTGAACCATTTTCTACACTAAATGCGATCTTGACTCTTTATTGCAAGCCTCCTACATAGATTGGTACTCTATTTTCTCTGGATATTACAATTATACAATATTTTATTTTTCTTATATCCCACAAATGAGTGAGATTATACCATGTCTATATCTCTCTTCTCTCTTTCTGATCAATTTCACTCAGCATAATAATCTATATCTATATATAAGCAAATTTCATGACTTTATTTTTCTTAACAGTTGCATAGTATTCTATTGTGTGGCTGTACCTCAGTTTTTTTAGCCACTCTATTGTCAGGCACCTGGGTTGTTTCCAGATACTGGCTATTGTAAATAGTGCTGCAACAAACAGAAATGCAGAGGGCTTTCTTGGTATTTCTTGGGTCTAGGGTATCTCCCTAGAAGTGGTATTGCTGGATCAAATGGAAGCTCAGTTTCTAGTTTGAGGAATATCCATATTGTTTTGTATTTCTTTTGTGAGAAAATATCTGTTCATTTCTTCTTCCCATTTTTTAGATGTGGCTAGATGGTTTTTTTCTTTCTAAGTTTTATCAGTGACTTGTATATCATAAATATTAACCTCTTATCTGATGAGTATTGGGTGAATACTTTTCCCCATTTTGTTTCCTTTGAAGTGCAGAATCTTCTAGTTTAATGTAGTCCCAAGTCCAATTTTATTTTACTTATTTTTTCCATATATCTCACATATGAATAAAATATATGGTATTTGTCTTTTTATATTTAGATGATTTTACTAAGCTAACTATTTTCTAGGTTCATCCATATTAGGATAAGTTACAAAATTTTACCATCCCTTTTCTAGTTGAATAGTGTTGTATATATGAGCCACATTAAAAAAATCTCATCAGCAACTGATGAGCACTTAGGATATTTCTAGTTCTCAGCTACTGCAAATAGTGTTGCAATAATTATACAATGTATATAAACTTTATTTTTATTTTGCTTTGCTTTTTCAGTGCTGGAGATCGAGTCTATGGTCTTACTCATGCGAACTCTATCACTGAGCTATGTCCCTGCTACCATTTATATGAACTTTAAAACCATGGAAAGACAATATCATCTAATGGTTATGGATGTAAACATATATAGTCAAAGCACAGTACCTCTACTGTGCAGTGAGGGCTTATCAGAAAATTTTCACATGAAGTTCATCTGTATCTGAGACAGTGTATTTCTTTTATAACAAGGCTGGAAAATTGTATAGCAGATTATGTGCCTACATTGCATGAGGTAGCTGACCCTGGGTTCATTTCCTTGAATCCATATGGTCTCCTGAGCACTGCCAGGAGTTATTCTTGAGCAGTGCCATGAGTAAGATCTGTATTCTACTGGTTGAGGCTAAAACCCCAAGCCCAAAATTATAAACAAATACAATTGACTATTTAGAAGGGCCAAACTATGGATATTTAAAAATTAGTGATATTATGTTTTACTCTAAGGTTGAACTAATTCATTTAAAAAGAAAATAGAAAGAAAACAAAAGTTTGCTCTAATAGACTTTTTAAAGTTTTTAAGAAATTTCACATAGCAGGTGTTTTTCTTTTTTTTTTAAGAAATTTTATTTAGAAATTATATTCAGATTTTTATTTTTCCATGCTTACTTATCCATACAAGTGCTTTAGGAAAATATCCCAAATAGTTTTTAAAACATTAAATGATAATGTACAAAAAAACTCTGCTATATTTCTGGTAAGATCAGTTTTCTCTGAATTGATTTTTAAATGAGGGAGTGCTTGTGGCAAGTGTTGGAGAATCTGCAATTTTCCCAAAATAACAAGCTCCAAAGCCTCTGAGACAAAGTCTAAGCATATAAGGGTGTTTATATGTGATCTTCTGGATTACACCTAGGGGCAGATGCTTGAGTTTGGCTAAGACTATTCCCATATCACGTCTCCCTCAGTGTCATTCTGGATCTATGTCACACTTTCGTTGGATAAATATGCACTGTACATTTCTAGCTGCATTCACTACTCAGAGCTTCCAAACATTGCTCTTGAGGCTAGAAGGTCAACTTTGCCATTTCTGAAGAAATATGAAAGGAAGCTTTTCTCTTTTTATTTATAGGGTGTGTATCCAAGTAAATCAGCTTACAAATCAGTACTCATTTTTCCTGTGTTGCCCTCCATACTCCAATAAATTTTCTTTTGCAGACATATTTTCAACTTTATCAATATAAATGCTGAAAATAATAAAAGAAAATAATCAGAGTAGAAACTCTTCTTACTAAATATATTTTTCCATGGTTACCTTTTATTGTCTTGCTTTGATATTTTGAAAAATTCGGGGTCAAATGATCATTAATAGAACTGAAAATTCTCCAACCAGCAATAATCCAGGAAGACATCAAAAACACCCAGACAGAATAAGTCTAATATTTCCTCACCAGGTGTCTAGCCTCTTAATCTAGTGATAATATCACATTCCAAAGGAAAAGGCACCGAGACCCTCCCAACCGTGCTCTAAGCACTTACTTCTCCACCTAGGATTACCAACTTGTTGAGCAGCAAACATTCTCACCTGCATCAGAGGTGGGGGCTGTTCTCCAATTGCTGAGAACAGCAGCATTGATAGAATAAATAAGAGGTGAAGCAAAACTTCTTGAAACCAAAACCCAGGCACAAACTTGTTGGTTTCAGGTGCAGGTGCCAGATTATCTGGATTTCATTTATGTTTCCTGAGACTGTGACCCTTCTTTGGAATTTGGAGTCCCCCCCAAAAGGGGGAATCCTCCCTGAACACCGGTATTTTGAAAGGCAAAATGTTAGTAGATATGTTTTAGGGTTGGCTATGAGAAGAGTATGGCCTCATCTTCCTGTCAGAGAATAAATAAGATTTATCAATGAATCGTTCCAGCCTGAATCCTGAACAAAAATAAATGGGTCTGTCTAAAATAATGCTTGGATACAAGATGCAGAAAGACAGAAAGCAAAGGACAGAGCAATCTGAATTATTTTCCTGTTACCATGAACTCACCTTAGTTCATTTTTCTCTCTGAAACATGGGGATGTGCCTAATAAAAAATCTTTTATAGGGCTTCTGGGTGATCTCTCAACACTCGGGCATGGAGATGAGAAACATACTTTTTTTTTTGGCACTTCTTGGTGACTGTCTGCAGTGCCAGGGATTTGAACTAAGCCACATGCAAGGCAAACACCTTAATCTCTGTTCTAGCTTTCCAGCTCCGGAAACACATTCTTATCACCATTTGCCCACTCTACTGCTGGCTGAAGGATCGTTGCCAACATCATTAGAAGAGAAAGGGCCTAAGTATGGGGGTGTTAGCCCTGATTGCTATCCAGTGAATAATTTAAAAAGTTAAAATAACAAGTGTCCTGGTGTAGTTCAGTGGTAGAGCATTTGCCTTTCATTTATGCATCTCTGGGTTCAATTCTTGGTAACACATTTCAGACAAACTCCCCGGTGATTCTGTCCTTTTGAGTAGCAAAAGACTAGATGGTTTCCAAATGTCCTCCCAGCACTGGGATTCCGTGAATTTGCATTACTTTTTATTTTCAATAGGATCACTGATTTCCCACCTAAGACCACAGGCTTCAAAGAAATTTCTTTTCTGATTCTATGTGCTGTACAATGTGCTCTGTGAACTAGTAGAATGTCCTTCAGAAGGTAAGTAGGAGATACTTAAGACTCTTCCAATGCTTGATGCACTCTCATGAACAATTAATTACCCCTGAGGGGCACAAAAGCTGTAAACACTGTGGGGGGATTGTGGAGGATTCACATAAGTAAGAAATCAAGCATGATGTGGTGGATTGATCTCTCAGAAGGGGCATGGGTAGGGATATCACACGAAGGAATCCTTGTATATGTACTTGCCTGGGACTTGAAATTAGACTCGTTTGGGGAAATCTTCCTTGAGAAAAATTACTTTCAAGCTGAGCTCTAACGATGGCCATTATTAAGGAGTGGGGTGGCAATACAGGTGGAATTCTATACAAAGACTTCTACATGAAGAGAAACAAAGGAAATCATTGGACTAAAAATCTGGAGTTTTAAAAAGCAGGCGATATATGAATGAAGGGGTAAGTACTGGTCAGAGATCAAATTTGATTAGCTTTATCAAAAAATTATTCCATTGTTTTACCTTCAAAGAATTTAAGTAAAAGTATATATATTTGATTGGCGGATGCTTCATTATTCTAATAAAACTTAAGAGTGAAAGAGGATGTTTTCCTTTCATACACTTCTTCTATAATTACTCATGCACACGAATGTCTTCACTATAATGAAAACTTAAAAACAGTCTCTCTTTCTGATATATCTAGTTTATGAAATATCATAACACTATTACATAGAATAAAAGTAGATAATGAATTTTTAACCAAAAATTTTCCATGATAAACTAGAAAATAAAATGTAACTCATAAAATAACATGAACCCATTCTATAAAAGAATAGATACACTTTTCCAAACTCTCTGATATATGTATATGTAAAATTAACAGAAAAGGACTGGAAGGGAAGTCTTACACTAAAGACAATGTTTTCCAAGGGAAATTACTCAGGATTTCTATGTTACCCTTAACCTAAAATGACTTAGGCCACAAGCAAAACTCCCAGCATTTTAGAATCATTAAAATAATTAAGTGACAAGCAGAAATCAACAGGGTTTGGAAAGAAGTTTTCTCTTTGCCCTTCTGGGTGTTGAGAATTTTCAGTGCTGCCATAATTTTCTAGAAAGATCCTCTGATGACCTCTGAAAACAATCCAGGACCCCCCACCGCTGCTCTTGGATCCCAGTATAACCAATTCAGCTGTGCACTGAAGTGAAAGTTATAAATTGCTTAGAGGAGGAGGTTACAAAAGGGAGCGACCAGCCTGGCTTTTGTTAGGGTAAATCTGGGCTCCCCAACCTGTTAAGATGCTTTGAAAGAGGTAACAAAATGATCTGTAAAGGCAAACCAGTGGGTGTCATTTCTTCAGATAGTCAAAACCTTTTGATTGAGGAATACACAAAAGGCTGAGGAAGGTTAGTAACCCTGGGATAAAAGAAAAATTTCCTTCATCAATTAAAAAACAGTTATGGAAAAATGGAGACTAGAACTCCAATTTCCCAAATGGAAAAAGATTAAAATATTGACGTCAACATTTATTATATTCAATGTGATTGAATAGGGATCTCTCTGGTAATAGATTCGTCATCTAAAATTAGTTAGAAATACTGACCCATACTCGTAAAAGTCTCATTTTCATCTTGTAATTTATTTACAAAAGTACCAAATACTTTATTTTCTACCTAAAGCATGTACTTTTATCATAATATCTTAAGAAACGTTTACCAGAACTAACTTAGTTTCATGTTCTAACACTGCTTTCTAATCAATTTTCTCCTATAAGGGTTTTATTTTTGTAAGTATATTTTGCGACATAAAATCTAGGATTTTTGTTGTTTTATCTAATTCAAAATTATAAGGTACTATGTCTCTCTAAATAAATCAAGACAAGATGCTTAATGATAATACACTTGAAACCTATTTTTTCTGTAGAATCATAAACCATTTAAGTATTTTAATCATTTAGTAATTATTAAACACTATTGATGTGCACTAAAAATTAGAAAGGGAATAATAAAATCTGGGCCATGCCATCTTAATCCTGTAATAGCTAAGAAAACTCAAAAGTGTTGGAGCATCATGTCTAGAATGATTGAATTTGCATCAGTAGGTTAGAAATATTTAATTGGCAAAGGAGAGCAAGACAAGAAGATACGGAGCATAGATAAAAACAGAGCTGATATAGAGAGTAGCATGTCTGTCCAGCAGCTTGTTTCCAATATACAAAGTACAGTGAAGCTAGCTTCTGAAAGGCCAGATGCTTTACATAACTACAGGGAAAGCAAGATGCTAGATGCAATGTCATCTTCATGACTAAAAAAAAAATGTGAACTAGACTGCCCCAAACACATTACAAAGAAGCAAGTATTCATAGAATAATAATAATAAGGGTTGGCCTTTCTTTGCTCCATAGTTAGAACTTGCAGAGAAGTCCTGCAAGTTGAGCCTGCTCAAGATTCATCAATTGACCCAGTATGTAATGAGCGCATCCTACAATCTCTGCAGGCCTCTAATACGAGTCTTGACCCAATGCCTGCTACAAGCAACTTTTCATTGCTCCATGGCAAAATCTGAAAAACATAAATGATCAAGTGGAGTGGAATTTTTAAAAATAAAACTAAATTCAATTCTTCAAAAATTTTAGTACTTTTATCTTTATGAAAAGAAGATTAACCATGGGGCCGGACGGTGGTGCTAGAGGTAAGGTGCCTGCCTTACCTGCGCTAGCCTAGACGGACCGTGGTTCGTTCCCCCCGGCGTCCCATATGGTCCCCCAAGCCAGGAGCGACTTCTGAGCGCATAGCCAGGAGTAACCTCTGAGCAACACTGGGTGTGGCCCAAAAACCAAAAAAAAAAAAAAAAGAAGAAGAAGAAGAAGATTAACTAGAAGAGATATTTTTAAATGGGATAACAATATTTTTGATATTTTTTATTAAAACAACATTTTCTTCTATTGGAAAATGCATTATTTTATAAAGCCCAAAAGTCTGCAGATATCTGGTACAAGAGTTTAAAAGTCTGACTAAAATAAAATAGATTTGTTTTAAGTCCCAGTTGTTTGAGTCTTCTGAATTCCATTCTCTAAATTTGTTGAGTAATAACTATAGTACTGCTTAATAGGTTGTTATGAAGACTAAGGAAGTAATGTAGTAGATGCTTAGCAAATATTGTTGCTTAAATGTAGCTTTAGTAAAAACTGTCAAAAGATAGTTCTGGAATGTTAGTACAGTGAGTAGGGTGTTCGCTTTATACACAGCTATCACAGATTTGATCCCTTTTACCCCTTATGGGCCTCAAAGTCTATCATGAGAGATCTCTGAATAAAAAGCCAAGAGTAAACCTTGAACACCACCCAAAAACAAAACAGAAGTAAAGCTGATCATCATTCTGACCTTCAGTTTGCTCATCTATCCAATGAAGCATTTGATCTCAGAATTTTGTTCAGAAATTTTACTTATGTCCTACATTCTGTTCTAGACCTTCTAGTATTTTTTTTGTTTTTGTTTTTGGGTCACACCCGGCAGCGCTCAGGGGCCACTCCTGGCTCCATGCTCAGAAGTCGCTCCTGGCGGCTCGGGGGACCATATGGGTGCCGGATTTGAACCAATGACCTTCTGCATGAAAGGCAAACGCCTTGCCTCCATGCTATCTCTCCGACCCCAACCTTCTAATATTTTTATCTTTTCAGGCTACCCAAGTTCACAACTGTTCAGGTCCAACCTAAATTAACTACACTTAATCCATATGATGACTGAGAAGTGACATCCACATATATTATTGGATAAAAAAGTAAAAAAAAACAATTATTAACAGCATGATTTAATTTTTGTGAAGTGAAATACATGCAAAAAGCAATTTCTGACTCATCCTCAAAAACCTTCTCCAATTACTCTAGGCCAGTATTGTCCATTAGATATATAATATTAGCCACAATATGAGCCATATGTGGAATATTAAATTTTCTACTTGTGGCATTAAAAAAAGCAGATGAAATGTGTTTTAGTGATCTATTTTATTTAATCCAATATAAAATATTCTCATGTCTGCAAATAAGCACTACAAAAATTGTTAATGAGATATTTTATATGATTTTTCTTGTTGTCTTTGATGACCAGTGTTTATCTAATACGATGTATCTGACTGTGCATTAACTATATTTCAAGGACTCGAAGCCAGATGTAACTCTCTGCTACCATACCAAGCAATACAATTCTCAACAGTTATTCCCCCTTCTCCAACTGAATTAGAACTATCAGAGAGGAAATGACAACTGTTAAAAAGAAAATTAGAACTACTACAAATTTAGAAAGGAAATTGCTAACTTATCTTATATTTCCTTGGCCTAAACTAGTTTCTGGTATCTATTGAGGACTCCATAAATACTTATTTGAATGAATTTATCTAATTCAAAATATTCTTGAAGAACTGTGACTATTTGAAGTGCCATAGTAATTAAAGAATAAAAGACATTGCACTGATCTCCCCCCTAGAGGATGAGTGTAGCAATTTTGAAAAGCATTACCTTAAAATCATGGCACTCAAGTAGACTTCTAACTCAAGGGATCAAGCCTAAGGAGGTGGAGCAATAGCATAATAAATAGGGTATTTGTCTTGTATGCAACTGATCGAGGTTTGATCCCCAGCATTCCATATACTCAAAAGAGCCTACCAGGCTTCTGAGTGCAGTCAGGAGTAACTCCTAAGCAATACAATACTCCTATGGACTGACAAAAGTACTTCTAGAATAAAATCTAATGCAAAATAGACAAACAAATATGTGTTCAAATCTAGTGAAGTTTAGAGAGGTGAGTATTAATGAAAACTTTACTAAGAAATTGCTTGTTCTTGGGGCCGGGCGGTGGCGCTGGAGGTAAGGTGCCTGCCTTGCCTGCTAGCCTAGGACGAACCGCGGTTCGATCCCCCGGCGTCCCATATGGTCCCCCAAGAAGCCAGGAGCAACTTCTGAGCGCATAGCCAGGAGTAACCCCTGAGCGTCACAGGGTGTGGCCCAAAAACCAAAAAAAAAAAAAAGAAATTGCTTGTTCTAAATACTTTGTATAGACCACCTAGAATCTTTACTAAAACTGTGCAAAGAGGAGTAATGATAAAGAAACAAAAAGTATTGACTGTGGAATGAAAAATAATTCAGATCTCAATCCAATCCCCGACAATTTCTCGCTCTGTGACACAAAGTAAATTTCTTAATCTTGCTGAGCCTTTCTTTTCTCATCTCAAAACTAGCATTAGGGTAATTAACTTGATTATTGAAGATCAAATTAATTCACACATGAGCTCTCAATAACTGACATGTTGGGCTGTTCCAGGGGGTCTCAATTAAAATCGAAACAGTTATTGTCATCCTTGATTTACAGAAGGGGAGACTTAAGTTTCAGAAGAATTAGAGTCTTAATGATGTCAGCATTCATAGGCATGTCTGTGCAATTTAGCAAATCCATAAATTGGGCATTATGTCTCACCAGGGAGGGTCTCAAGCCAGAGTCCACTATATTTGATATTAGGAAATATTCCATAAGGGAAATTATGGAGCAAAGATACATATTTGGATACCTTTAAGAGCAGCAGATTATCAGAACAGGAAAATGAAAGAAATTGAACTTATACAAGAAGTTTGGATTATGGAAGGTTTTAAGTCATTTGGAAGAGTTAAGACTTGATTCATACCCCACCCCCCAAAAAGCCACAAATATGTGATCATAAATATTTGACCAATATTTATATAACTATTAAGTATTTTACTTATATAACTTAATTTTTAGGCTAGTAAGAACATTCTTTTACTCAGGTAAAGACTAAACATGTTTTTCTAGACTCTTCAAATTGTACTTAAAATTTGTCTAAATTTTTTGAGTCTACTTGATGAGTAAGTTACCATTCACATTTATTAACTGAGTTGTGAAAGAAACCATCCAAATTATTTTTCTTAGTGGGGGGATCACACCAGTGGTACTCAAGGGCTACTCCCAGTTCTGCACTCAGAATTTGCTCCTGGTAGGCTCGGGGGACTATAGGATGACAGGGATCGAACCAGGTCAGCTGCATTCAAGGCAAACATCCTACCTGCTGTGCTATTGCTCCAGCCCAAGAAAATCAAACAAATTCTTATCTGTGGTTAGAGCATTTCAACAATCTTGCTCAAGTAAGCTCCTATAGCAAAGCCTTTAAACACTACAGCTGCTCACAATTAGTTACTCTTTTCACTTGACTATTTGCCTGAGCCAGCACATTTGCAAACTATGAGACACCACACCTGGAATGCTCCTGTACAACAAATTCATGTAAAAATATGGTCAAAAACATAATTTATCGCATGAGAAATAATATATCAGTATATAAGGCCTTGCACAGGGCCAACTCAGGTCTATCACTGGTACCACATTTCATCCATTGAGCACTGCACAATTATTTTTTAGAATTTCTGCAGATAATACAGGTAGTAAGTAGCACTTGTCTTGCACACCCTGGTTTGATCTCTGGCACACATGCGTAATTCTAAAACAAAAAGAAATGAGCATCTCCAGATCTGATCCTAAAACAAAAAGAAATGAGCAGTGGTCATGTGTGTGTATTAGAAACTCACATATTTGTACTTTGGACTGGCTGCCTTACATGTAATCGATGCACGTTTGATTTGCAGTACCACATATGGTCCTTCAAGCAACACCAGGAGTGATTTCTGAGCCTGGAGTAAGCCATATACACAATTGGGTATGGGTTCTAAAATAAACCAAAAATATCTATATAAACATGAATATTCATAGGTACATACCAATTACTGGAACATATGTTTGAAATGCATATAGCTATGAATTCTCACTACTTAAAGATAAAATAATGTTCCCTAAACTTATTTTATGTGGTATCTAGAATAAACCTGGGTCTCATATATGTGAAATAAATTATTTAACTCTGAGCTACATTCCCAGAACCTAATTATTTTGTTTTATGAAGATCTCTCTCTCTTAAAAAAGAACCATATTTTTCCTTCAATTATTTACTTTGCCAGATAGGTTTTTTTTTTTTGTAAAAATAAAATAGAAAAATTTTTAAATATGTCTTTATTTAAGCACCATGATTACAAGCATGTTTGTAGTTGGGTTTCAGTTATAAACAGAACACCCCCCCCATCACCAGTGCAACCTTCCCACCACCAGTGCCCCCCTCCCCCCATCCCTGCCCGTATTCTCAACAGGCATTCTACTTCTCTCATTTTTAACATTGTCATGTTAATTGTTAGTGTAGTTATTTCCCTAACAGAGTTCATCACTCTTCAAATTGTGAGCTGGTCCTTTCAGTCCTTCCAGTCCTTAACTCTTAAAATAGAAAATCTGACAAAATTTACTAAATAGGAAAGTGAGTAAAATCTGATGAACATTTGTTCCAATTAAATTGTTAATGAACAGTTATTCCAAGTAATGCACTATTGAACAATGTTTGCCCATACTTTCATAAAAATAAAAATATCTTTCTGTACTTACCAATTTGACAGACTGCATGGAAAATTGAAATTGATAACTTGGGAAGCTTTTAAAATTTTTCAGTCTTCTCAAAGAGAAACAAGTTAGAAATTACAGATGCACTGAATTACCCTACCTGATGTCTAAGCAGTATTGGATTGAGACATATTCACCTTCTATGGCCTCCTAATATCCCAATAGCTTCATTAAATGACACATTTTTAGCACTTGCAGCAGGTTTATAGCACAGCTCCCCAAAGAAATAGAAAGAGTAATTTTCAAAAGGCGCCTTTACTTTTAATGTGGATTGATTTTTTTAAAGGCCACTCCAAGCAGCTCAGTATATCAAACAGGAGTTATCACCCCAATCCCAACACATCAATGAGCAGTTTTAGCACATGAGGGTTGTTGTTTCTAGCATGTATCCATGCAGCCAAAAGGGTCACTACTCAGCAAGGTGCTTTCTTTCTGGTGTCTAAGAAAAGAAATCACCAGGAACAGGAGGGTGGGGGATGGGCTGGGGACACAGGAGGGGACCTTGTCAATCTCTAAGATGCTACAAAATGATTGTGGAAGTCTTTTGTTAGGGAATCCTATAATGGTATTACTGCTCAGCTCTTGTGGACATGAACAGCAACTCGCCCAAGCTAGAGAGGTAGAGAGAGGATTAGACACATCTTGAAAAGGCCCGAGAAAGGACATAACTGGTGTCTGGAATCAGAAAGACCAAAATTGTATTATTATTTACTTGACCTTATGTTTTAATTTTCTAACATGATTTCTTGTGAGAAAAGACCAAAGGCTATATGGAATGTTTCTCATGAACAAATATGTATAAATTATTTTACAAATATGGAAAGAAAGTGGACCTAAAGAAATATTCTTACACATTATAATGGACTATAGGCTGATTTTCTTTTTACATTAAGAATTTTTATTGTTTCCAAGAAAAGGACATCAAAACTACCCCAGTTCCTTTTATTTTAAAATAAAGTAACAGTGTGCTAGAAATGCTAAGGCTAGAGAGAGTGCAGTGGGTAGTGTTCTTGCCTGAAAAATCATAGACCTGGATTCGATCTTTGGAATCCCATAAGATCCCCCGTACCAGCCAGGAGTGACTCCTAAATGCAGAGCTGAAAGTAACCTCTGAACCATGGTCCAAAATAAAACAAACAAAACCAAAAAATAAAAAAAAAATGTGCTGGAAATGCTGAACACAACAAAGCTCTGAGGAAAAACAGCAAAAAGAGATGGGCACAATTTTGAGGTTGCAACTATTATATTTGAATATTCTGTATCATTATTAATGATAAGTTGGCTCATTTCAGTGCATATTTTTGTCAATCTTATCATGAACACTTTATTGACAAAGAGAAACATTTTAGGCATAGAATCCAAGTGTCATTGTTTAATAAAGATAAATGGTTTTTTAAATGTGTTTGTTCTTTTGATATTTGTTTTGTTTCTGTTTGGGGGGGTCTTTAGAAAAGAAGGCTTTTAAGAAGTACATTGAAGGCCTTCGAGGATTAATTGCTCAGTGTTTGTACCCATCGAATGTGATGCTACTTGAATTCAGTTGTGCTAGGAGCCTGCAGGCCACATAAGCAGAGCTCACAGGATCAAGAGGTTAATAATGTAAAGGAAAGGGTTTAGTGTGGCTTTCTTCTCTTTACTTGAGTATGTATGTGTTGTTGGACTATTTTATTTCTGTGGGGCACTATTCAATGATGCTACGATAGCAAGGAGGCATGCAGTACCAGGAATTGAACCCAAGGCCTTGAATACTCAAGTCAAATGCTCCACCACTTTCATCACAAGTGAGCAAATATTTTTAAAAAATGTAAAATGTTATTTCTAGAAAGCTGAGAGATAGTCCAGCACGTATTTGCCTTACATGCAACTAACCTGAGTTTGATCCCTGGCATCCCATATAGTCCCTTGAGCACTGCCAGGAGTGACCCCTTAAAATTGCTGAGTGAAGGCCCCAAATAAAGCCCCCAAAATGTTATTTCTGAAAATAATGGAACTTAAAGCAATACTTGGATGAAAAATTAAATTATTCACATTCGAATTTCATAGCTTTTCTGGTTCTCACACAAGGCCTAAAGTGTCTTAGTGACTCCTGGGCTGCTCTATCTAGTCTGCCAGGACCTGGAACAGCCCCTAAAAGTAATAATCCTGTTAGAGCTC
This sequence comes from Suncus etruscus, assembly GCF_024139225.1. Classification (NCBI taxonomy): domain Eukaryota; kingdom Metazoa; phylum Chordata; class Mammalia; order Eulipotyphla; family Soricidae; genus Suncus; species Suncus etruscus. The sequence goes on from NC_064853.1 coordinate 92,472,937, forward strand.
TTACCCTTGGAACAAGTCCACTTAATCAACACTTAATGTTAGTGACTCTTTCCTGTCCATCCTGGTTTCTCTTTGCCCTCTAGGAATTTAATAGAGAGCTTCCTTAGAGTCACTTTGAATCACTTCACTCAAGTCTGTTCAAAGCTTTAGGATTTCTCAAGACATTTAAAGTTCTTGAACTCAGGCCCTGGGTTCTGACTCAGCTCTCAAGACTATTGAAACGTCCTGCTTTCAACTCCTTCAGAACCATCTTGGTTGCTCTCAGATGCTCCCTACTCCTTGGTCCTTGTCTCTTTCTTCATGGCAAAGAAGTAAAAAAAAAAAAAGAAAAAGACTATTAAATGCTATAAAAATATTTGTTCATATGGCTATAATTCTCTCAAGAAAAATTCTTTCCTACCTGAACTAATTTGACCTCTACTCCCATCCTCACTTCATATTCTTGCTATTTTTGCTTTCAAACCTGAGCAGAGTGCTTCCTTATACTCCTTATGCATTTGTTCCTTGAAGTACCTCTTACTGCAAAGCAGGGAGGCAGAGACTGGATCTACAGTAAAAGCAGACTGTTCTTTATCCTCACAAATCTGACCATCTGAAGAAGCAGATCAGGCTCAGAAGTGTATCTCCATAGTATTAAGTGGGAAAAAAATTAGGAGATAGCAAAAATGAATATTGTGGAGTAGGAGAAAAAAACATACAACTCCCTCCTTATCGCTGTATACTTCTTTTTTTATTTGATTTTAATTTTTAAATATTTTTTAAAATTGTTATGCTGGCAGTCCAGGGAGCTAAAGGCGGAGGTTAGGGAAGTATGCTGGGAACAGGGGCAGAGGGAGGTCAACACTGGTGGTGGGAATTGCCTTAATTCACTGTCACTATGTACCTTAAATATAATTGTGATAGAATTCTAATTCATAAATCTCAATAAAGTTTTAAAAATAGTTTCAGTCATAATATTCCAACATCAATGTACACTTCCCACCACCAATGTCTCACCCACACCTGGCCCTCAGCCTGCCACTATGGCAGACACTTTTTTTTTTTTTTACTCTCTCTTGCTTTTTTTTCTCCCTTCTTTCGTTTAGGCACCAGGGTTTAAAATACTGTTATCGAAAGGTATCACTTTACCTCCTTTCAGCACCTAGTTCTTGTCCAGAGTGATCATTTCCAACTATCATTGTCATAACAGTCCATTCTCTGTCTTAATTGCATCCCCCCCCCCCCGGGGCTGGAGAGATAGCATGGAGGTAAGGCATTTGCCTTTCTTGCAGAAGGTCAGTGGTTCGAATCCCGGGGTCCCATATGGTCCCCTGAGCCTGCCAGGAGCAATTTCTGAGCGTAGAGCCAGGAGTAACCCTTGAGCGCTGCCGGGTGTGACCCAAAAACAAAAACAAAACAAAAAAATATAAAAAAAAATTGCATTCCCCCACTATTTGTGGCAAGCTTACTACTAAGGGTCCTCCTGGCCTTTCTCTCTATTGTCTCTGGATATTAATACTGGATTATTGCTTATATCCCACAAATGAGTGCATTCAGTCTATGTCCTTCTCTCTCTGACTAGTATTACTCAGCAATATACTCTCCATGTCTACCCCATGCATAAGCAAATTGTATGACTACATATTCCTAACTGCTGTGTAGTAGATTGAAGGGTCATGCCCTCTAGGAGATTGGTTGAGGTTTGATTCCCACTGAGCTCCCAGACAGGAAAGGCAGTTCCCATTCCCCTGTCTGATTAGGTCAGGGGGAAGAGTTCCAGTTGTAGAGATCTGCAGGAAATAATTCACACAGTGAAAAGGTACAAGAATCGATTCAGGAAACCCAGTGCTCAAGCAAGGAATTCAAACCACCCAAGCTTTGTGCTCCTAAGGAGTGCAGCTCAGTAGAAGAAGATAGAAGAATGAATCTATACTTCTTTTTAAATCTACAAAATGTCATTTTTAAAAGGGATGCCTGATTTCTCAGAATAAAACTTACAGCAAAAATAAATTCTATTATTTCCTCAACTCTTTCCCCTCCAAAAGCATGATTATAATATTTCTCAACCTACTAACCTATGATAAATATTCTTCAACTTTTTCCTCAATCTATTTATTTACCTATGATTTTGTGAAGAAAATAAGACTCAAACAAGAGTTTGCTTTGCAAATTCTGTATATTAATTTCTTAAAACAACAATAATAGAGTTTGTATTTAAGTCTTAAAAAATAATAAAGATAAGAATACATTCATTGAATATCTTGACCAATTGGAATGGAAGAGACATTGCTCACTACAGGTTTGATAAAATAAAAAATGCCTACTTTTTGAAAATGTAATAAAACTCAGAATTCCCAAGTAGACCAGAAAATATACCCTTCTTCACCTCTCTGACAGTATTAGAGAATCTGCTCTTAATTTTGCTTACCAGTAATAAAAGCTTATCATGCAGCCAAATCCCTACAGCAATGTACTCAAAGGTTCTACGTGTGGAAGCCTGCTGCTTTCCAGTTGCCCCGTTAAACACCTGTTCTGGGCTTGGGCCATGCCATGCGTCTGGTTTCTCACTCAGGTGAAGAGTCTTGCTTAAGGGGACAGGCAGGTATTTTCGCTGTCACCAAAGACAGCTAATTTGGGAAGCCTAATCTTGCAAAGGGGCCAAGTTTCAGTTCTCAGAGTGTTGGGTTTAGGATAGAATGGACTCCGCCCAGAAATGCAACTTGAATACTTCCCCCTTTGCCCCTCTCTTGTCTTTACTGAGAATCCCGTAAATAACTGACACATTTTAGAGATTTCAGGCAACTGGGTCTGTAGTGTGCAGCTCCCATTCTTTCCTGTCACCTGGCTAATTTAATAATTTCCTCCTTGGATGAATATAGCCAACTCCTGACATGCAGTTGCCTTGTGGTTTAGTTCAGTTATTTCAAACAGAATTATAAATTGAGAAATTAGTTATGGGGATTGAGGAAAGGAAGGATTTTACAGGTGTGATTGCATAGCCATTTTGGATTCAAATATTTCCAAAGGAAACAGATGCTAAACAAATATTATCTCCCAACTTTCAAGGATCCTGCAATTTTTTATGCACAGGACATATATATTTTTTAGTTTCCTTTTAACTATGGATTCATTTTTTATGTCCTCCTTTCAAATGCACAGCACTAAAATATTAATCATTTAAAAATGATTTTAAAAAGTCAATGATTATTCAGTTCATAAGAGCTACTGATACCAGCCAGCAACCTTAAATGCATAGCAGTCTTGTTGATGATAGATCATATAAATGCTGGTCAAAAATTTAAATTTTTCCTTTTTGTCCCAGAGCACTTTGATTTTTTGCTTGTTTATTTGTTTTTGGACCATATCCAGTGATGCTCAGGGGTTACTCCTGTCTATGTGCTCAGAAATCGCTTTTGGCTTGGGGGGGACCATATGGGACACCGGGGAATCAAACTGCAGTCTGTCCTAGGCTAAAGCAGGCAAGGTAGATGCCTTATCGCTTGCATCATCGCTTGGGCCCATACTTTGATTTTAGAATAGAAAATTCAGTATATTAAACATTAATTAACTTGGGGAATTTTGTGTTAATTTTTTAATTAATTGTAAATAATTTATCCTAACCTGATCATATCACAAATAATTAAGACTTTGAATTTTACTCTTACCATCCCAAAGGTACTCTTTTTGAAGTTTTGTTCGAAGACCAGTCACCACTGAGACATAACAATGATCACAAATTGATTCTTATTGACCTATATTTTATAATTCCACTAGCCTTTTTATTGTAATAAACAATATGAAGGAAATTTATTTGCATCCCCAAAGGACAGGCTGGGCAATGGGTGGAAAAGTGGGGGCATTAGTGGATAAAGCTCCATATTGGTGGTGAGATTTGATAGAGAACATTGAATGATTGAATGCCCCAAACAACTCTTGTGAACAATTTTTTAAATCATGGAACTATAATAAAAAATTTTAACTAGGAAAAAAACCCTCAAAAACCAATTTTAATTAATGTGGTCAAACTCCTGAAATATTCAGCTTATTTAAGCAGTACTTTTTGAGTACCTATTGTATTCCAGTTACTCTGGATCAATGGTGAACAAAGATCCCTGCCTTAATAGAAGCAATTTTCTAGTGGCTATCAGGAATAAAATCACACAGTTTGGGTTATATTATTTGCTAAGTTCTTCACTATTTGTTTTGTTTTGTACCCATAGAAAATAGTAAATCATGAATGTGTGAACTAGGTCAATTCCAGTGGGAAACTTGTTATTGCTCCAGAGTTTCTTTTTCTCTTTAGGCCACATCCAGTGTTACTCAGGGGTTAATCCTTGCTATGCACTCAGAAATCACTCCTGGCTTGGGGGACCATATGAGATGCCAGGGGAACTAACCTCGGTTAGCATGTGCAAGCAAGCAATGTGACATTAACACTGGAACTTTTTATAAAATTATCAATTGACAGAAGTGTTACAATAGAGAAAGGAAGAATCAGGAAGAATACCAAGCCAAGTAATGTTTCTCAAAACTTCTTCACAACCTAAGTGAAGAGAATAAGTTGGTGTTATTTCCCTCACAGGTAACGTAAGACTCAGCCCAGCATCACAGGTTTGATTTAGCATAACATTTTAAAGCTAACCCTCATAAAACAACCTTGAATTTCAGACAATGTTCATACAAGAGCTCTTTTTTGTATTCGATTCATCGTGAGCACTATTTAATAATGTTGTTTACTCCAATATCCCAAACGTTATTGAAGAATGCTCACCAAGTCATGTTGGTCAGATATATATAGGAAGATCTGAAAATCACACTGACTTTCTTTCTCTTCCCAAAATAATTAATTAAGCCTTCAAGTTTAGCAAAACACATTCCCAAATTTTTCCTTTTGCCTTAAGACATCTTTATAAGTGGTTATACCTCAAAAGAGACTCCTGAACAAAGCATTCAACCAAGGACTAACATTTCACTTTTCTTTCTTTTCAAGTGTCTTAAAAGCAGGGTATTCAATGGGTCCTTGGAATTTTCACACCAGTCCTGACTACCCAGAGACCTCGTCTTGGCTTTTGGATCTTGAGAGGCCCATTCTTTCTGTGACAGAAACCCAGGCCACAGATAGCTCTAGAGCTGGTATAGGGTTTGTCCACTGAACAGGCTGAGGAAAGAAATACCACAACCTCACACAGAGTTTCTACACAATGTAATAGAGGCCCACAACCCATGGGGCCAGTAGAGGCCAGAGGAAGGATTTATCACACTGCCCACCTTTCAGCTTCAACCAGTGGGCTCAAGACTCTACATTCTCTTCATGATCAGATTCTCAGGCTGGTATGTGTCTTTCTTCAGTTTTGCCTAAGCAGAGACTTTCTACTTCTAAGTAGGGAAATATATGAAAAATACCCAAGACTCAACAGATTCTTATAAAACCACTGTCTATGGTTAAGTGTAAATTAAATAACTGAACATGTGGGATGAATTTTCCCTAAAATACACAGGGGTCTTACAATTAAGTGAAAAACTCTCCCGAACAATGCATTTTAAATATGAGTTTCTCCATGGTCCAAATATTTGAAACAGAGCAAAGATCTCAAGACATAGTTTTAAATTTTCAAGAGACTCAAAACTGGACTGGATTCTGGCATCCTGGAATAAATAATTCTGCTGTCACTCTATACCATAGCATTGAAGTGACACTCAAAAGAGTTTTTCTATAATTTGGTATGTAATTGAATTCATTCATTTAACAAATTTTACTAATAACCTACTCTGGGCAAGTATGTGGAAAGCCTTATCATATTTAACAGATGACATTGGAATCTTACAGAACGTTGGTATTGGAATTAGTTCTATAAAGGATAAATCCAAACGACTTTTACTAAGTACTGAATTCCACCTCACTTCAGTGAAGGTGGTTGACTTATGAAACTTTTTGCATATTTAATCAAAGGATACAATATTATGTTGAGGTAAAGAAATAGATAACAAGGGGCCGGCGAGGTGGCGCTAGAGGTAAGGTGTCTTCCTTGCAAGCGCTAGCCAAGGAAGGACCATGGTTCGATCCCCGGCGTCCCATATGGTCCCCCCAAGCCAGGGGCAATTTCTGAGCGCTTAGCCAGGAGTAACCCCTGAGCATCAAACGGTGTGGCCCGAAAAACCAAGGAAAAAAAAAAGAAAAAAGAAATAGATAACACACATTCTATTGCTTCTTAACTGAAATCAATAGTCTGCTATGTTAAGTGAACAGATAACTTTGTGCTCTAAGTAAAGATTTATCACTCAAAGACCTTCGTGAGAAAAGTAATTTATACTCTGATGAAGCATATAGAGAGCTGGAAACTTCCAGAAATAGGGTCCCTAAAGACTGGCTTTGATGTGGGAGCAAAGATCACGTTTTATTTTGAGAATTCTTGGCCAATAACTGAATAACTAAGTAACACAGAAGCCTGAATGACATATCAATACATAAGTCTGTTAATCAGGTACACTTTGCTCCAAAGATATGTCAAGTCTCCATCGTTTTGATGGATCCCCTTACATCTGCTTGTCTCTTAATTTTTCTGAGGTTATCAAGGTCTATTTCCTGGACAAAATAATCTGCCTTTCTGAGTAATCCAAGTGTTAATAGTAAGGGTTGAGATTCTCATAAGCTGTTTTCATTCAAGAAAATGGCATTCTCTATGAGGAAAATAAGGCTTTCCTCAGTGGAAAATGAGTAACACATTTCTAGACATCTTCTATCTGTTGGACAGGTTTCTTTCTTTTCCATTTGTCTAACATAGAAATTTCGGAATGGAAATTCCAAAAATTGACCACTAAAATAAACCAACAACAACCACATGGATATCTCAATCAAACATAATCATTACAGAAACTTCTGTATTATTTTCCAATCACAGGTACAGGAAAAAGGGAAAATTAAAGGACAGGAAAGAAAAAAGAAAGAGAAGACTGGTTGTCAGTGGTGCAAGTTATGAATATATTTTTATTCTAGAGACAACCACTAACTATGGGAATCAGCCAAGTATTTTCTTTTGATTGTAATCATTTCTTTAAAGTGAAAAAAATCTGTAACTTCATTACAAAATGTATTCATTTAGAGTATTTTGTCCACTGGGATAAGTACACCAAAATTCAAGGTATTTTATTTAAATACCAAACATGAGATTAGAACTTTTCAAAGTAATGCTGTAATACATCTCCAAAGTCACAGAACATATGATAATCACATTTACACAGTCTGTGATTTTTATTTCAAGTCTTCATGTATAGCAAGAGTTTATTCATTTAATTAATTATATTAGCCACAATACTTGCTCATCCACATGCAAATAAAAAAGACATAAACTGGGTCAGAATGATAGTAAGCAGTAGGGTGTTTGCCTTGCATGTGGTTGATCTAGGAAGGACTGCGGTTTGATCCTAGGCTTCTCATATGGTCCCCCAAAGCCAGGGACAATTTCTGAGCACATAGTCAGGAGTAACCTAAGCATCACCAGGTGTGGCCCAAAAACATCAAAAACAAAAGTGATAGAGACTTATGTTTCCTTTATTTTTTTTCTTCAAATTTTTTACTTTAGTGCTTCTTCTCAGACTTTGTAGATTAGAATAATTTTAAAAGAGGGGAACATCTTTCAGAATAGTTGCCCAAAAAAAACACTTCACTAGATAATTCATCTGAAAAAATACACAAATAGTTAACAGAACAGGAAAACATGCCCATTAGTCATTAATAAAATGCAAATCAAAATCACAATGAAAATCAGAGAAATGCTTGATCTTCAGATCATGCCAAGGCTTAAATAATGGAAATATTTGCCCAGGATCAATCATTAGCATGTTATGGTGCCAAAGCACCACTAAGTGTGCTAAAGAACACAAGAGAGGACCACTGTACAACTTTATACCCACTGGAATGCCCATAGTTCAAAAGGAAAAGAAGTGTTTGAAAGGATGTGGAGAAATTGGAATTCTTGTTTATTGAGGTAGGAATGCAAAATGATAAACACTCTGGAAAACATTTTCAGGTTTCCCAAAAAGTTAACTATGTAATTACCCTATGTTCTATCTATTGCACTCATAGGCATATGTGTAAAATAATGAAAAATGGGTTTTCAAACAAGTCAAAGGGAGAGAGATAGACATAAAGCAAACTCATTCATTTGTGGGATATAAGAAATAAAAAGATAGTATGGTAATAATATTCAGAGACACTAGAGATGAGGGGCAGGAGGACCAGTCCATGGTAGGAAACTTGCCACAAATAGTAGAGCAGTGCAGTCAGGGTTGAGAAAGTATCACTATGACAGTGATAGTTGGAACTGATCATTCTGTACAATAATTGGGTGTTGAACAAAGATAAAATGATATGCACAGTATTCCTTCATTAGCAATGGTACAAATCACTATGTCTAAAAAGGGGGAAGTTAAATGCATGCCCCACAGGCAGGTAGAGTGAGGATGGGAGGGAAACTGGAGTCATTGAGAAATATTCATGGGTAAAGGGTGGAGTACATTTTAAGATTGAAACTCAATCATGAACAACTTTGCAATCATGTATCAAACAAAAGAGAAAATATAGAAAATAAACATTTATTAGTTGAATTGATAAATGAATTCTAAATATATATATCAAAAACATATGCATGTCTATTATGGAGGCACAAAGGTCAAACCAGTACAACTGTTCATTAACAAGTAAATAAGTATACATGATATATCCAAACAATAGAAATACTATTTGTCATAAAAATGAATTGTTATCATAAATGATTTGAAAATAAAAGGCAAGGAAGACTAAAGATTGTTATAATTTTCTTTAAATAAAACATATAAAATAAGAAAATTTATAGAAATAGAAATAGAATAGGTAGGTAGTGGTGGCAAAGCATTATACTATTTGCAACTGACTTAGTCATTTTTAAATCAGGTATTTTATGTAAATTTTACCTTCTACAAACATTAAAATATATCTATGTAACAACATATAATAATTACTATAAAGTATGATACAAGTATAATCTGATTAAAATTTTATATTATATTTATATATTATATAGATATATACATTTTATAAATTATATTTACATAATATATTATATATACACATACATCTGACATGTGTATATGTGGCTATTCATAGGTACATTCCTTTTGCAGGCTCAAAAATTCAGTATTTTTCTTATTTGGTTGCTTTGGTAACACCCAGAGGAGCTCAGGAATCTCTTCTGGTAATCTCTTCTGGAGTACCTTGCAGTGCTGGGGATCAAACAAAGTAGTGTAAGTTCAATTCTTTGAGCTCTCTCTTCAGTTCTATATGCTCAAATTTTTAATTATTTGACTCTTAATGTTACCTTTTCAATCATAAATTTAAAAATTATTTTTTAATATAGGGTCAGAGCAATAATATAGTAGTTAGGGTACTTGCCTTATATATGCTAACCTGAATTCAACCTCTGGCACCTCGTATGATCCCAAAAGTCCCACTAGGAGTGATCCCTGTATTCAGAGCCAGGAGTAAATCCTAATGACCACTTTATATGTCCCCCCAAATAAAACAAACTAACAAACAAAAACAAACAAAAAAACTTACAATGTGCACATTCATTTATTGGACTTATGAGTGAGAAATGATTGAAAAAAGTCAACATTCAGACAGCTATTTGAAAAGAAAAAAGAGAAAACTCAGAACTACTATCGAACATTATCTCAATGCTTCTTACTGTCATTCCAGGAGGAAAACATGATGCACTCTTTACCCATCAACAAATAGAGGCCCAGAAAAATTACATAAATTGACTAGGGTCCACTGTCTGTTGAGGGACAAGATAAAAAGTCCATTTGATTTTTATAGGTGTGTGTAACTGGCAACCTGAAAATCTCAACATGGAGGAATTAGTGACCTTGTCAGAGTTTCAGAAAGACTTAGGTGAACTGGTAGTAAGAGAGGAGCTTTTGAGCAAGAAGATCATGTATTCAGTTCCAGCTCTGCCACTTTATCTCTATATCATAGAAAGGTAGTTTAAAAAGGCTAATTTCTTGACCACTCAAGCTCATGTTCTCCCTTAAATACATATCTTTCCACGTCTCTTTGCATGCTTGCTATTTCAACGAGCTAGCATTCTCTTTTAAACACGTATTTCTTTCCTCTCACCCCCCTCTTTCTATGCTTTATTCAATAAAAGCTATCTTTCTTCAAAAATTATGGCTATTTATTTGTTCAACTAAAGAGTAATTCTCTTCTACTGCAGTCATTTTAGGGTTTACATGAAAATCCTAGCACTTTGACATAGTTTATTCCCCATGTATTTGTTCAATCAGTGACACAACTTATCAATTTGTTTTGCTTTTCTTTTTTTCTAATACTGCTTTACAAATATGAACTCTGACTCACAAGAGTTCATCTTGATTTGTAAATGTCATCAGTCTGGACCCCAACCTTCTCACTTTCCCCCTTATTATTATTGTTTTCACTCTTTATTTTATCCAAATGCTAATATTTGAGTGACTTAACACATTAAAACTGCAGAACATACTAGCACAAGTTGATCATAAATTCAACAGACATAGGAACTAAAGAAATGCATCTATTTTAGGGATAAACAAACTCATTCTAATCTAGTTTTGTTCATTCTTGTCAGCACACTTAATATGAACATTTACGAACAGATGAATTTTACTATAAGACTTAATTTTTTTTTCTCATTAAAGACTTTTTCTTGAGATGTGCTGAAGGACACATTCCAACAAGCAAGAGTGTAATTATAGATTGAGCATCCCCTGTATGGCCTGACAGAAGTCTACAGTCACTTTAAGAAGCCATTACAGCATATACTTAATGTCAGCTTGATAGAAGAAAAAAAAAACCCACTTTCATAGGTTCTCTTTGATTGACACATTTGAAATGACATCAGTTTCCAGCTTTAAAACCTACTGTTATTAGGTCTCTGTTGCTATTTATGTTAGAAATATGTGCGTGTGTGTCAAAACAATATATCAACTTTGCTGATTGGCTGCATCTAGATTCTGTTGCCAAGGGTAACAGAACAATTGCTTTTAATCTTTCCTAAATTGCTTCTTTTTTTTTCTTAAATACTTAGATTCAGAGATTTTTTTTTAACCTCAGAACAAAAATAAAGAAAATTTACTGAAGGAAAAACAAATACATATTGTTTGTGTGGGTTAAAAGGAAAATGAAATTCAAAAGATGTACTTGATATGTTAATGCAGATAGCCATCTATCATAGCTTCTGTAATAATACTGATCCTAACAGTGGAGTTTATTAGGAAAAATAGCATCTCCACTTTCAAATAATACAATACCTAACCCTTGGCTTTTAGAATTAACAGTCTTCTCTCTTGGCAGAAAGTCACCTCTATGCATTCTTCATTGAAGGATAGGATCATATATAAAAGAAAATTATGTATCTTCAAAGATTTACCCACTCTTTCCTTCCTCATTACCTGAGCGGAGTGTCACAAACAAATTCTTACTGATTATGAATCATAGCTCCAGTTTCTAGGCTTCTGAATAATTGAGAAAAACAATCTACATGCCCATAGAAGAGTGTAGGATTTTTGCTAATCAGCTAGGAGAGTTATCTTGTGTAAAAAGCTCTCAATTTTATTGGGGGTACATTTTAGCCAGGTGGAATGAAGGCTACAGTGATGATTCTGAGACAAGGACTTCAAGGGCCCACAAACTAAAAAATAAGTTTTTTATGAACTTTCCGAACATCGTATTTTTCTCAAAATAGTTGTCCTGTCTTGGACAATTGTGGTGTGATATGATATGTAAGTCATTTTCTCAGGAAGGCTCTAGTTCTTATATTAATTAAGCAGTCAGCCTAAAGCTAATCATTCTAAATGTGCCCTGTTTTATGGCCCCTTTCATCATAAATAAAAGACTTTTCAAGACTTTTCAAGAATTATTAAGTAATAATTGTTGAGTATTCTTTCTTGGGTTATATAACATTCAAGTTATGATCTATCATCCCTATCATTGATTGTTTTGGTATAAATGGCGAGAAAAACAAAAATTAAGCAAACAAAAATGGTTATCTGAGTTGATGAATTGTATATTTCTCTCCTAATTTCATACTTAATTACAATACCTGAGAATGTCATTGTACATGGAAATAAGTGATTGAGGATATAATTAATTAAGATATAATAATTTCATCCCACAAGGGTGGAAGCCTTATCCAATAAAACTGTAATTCTTAAAAAAAATAAGGAATGTGCAGATTTATACAGGAGGAGGATAATTGTGAAGTCAAAGAGAGAACATCTTTTCCCCTCCAAAGAAAGAGGCTTGGGATGGAACCTAGCACTGCTTTCCTAGTTTGATGCTGCATCATTATAGACTCTATAGACACTTAGCACACCTGAGATCAACAGAGGTGGAATATAGTTCCAGATTATTGTCACCATAAACAAATTCAGTTTTGCCTCTGACTATTTATAGCAGTCTCTCTTAATTAATAAAGTGAAAAGAAATCATTTTAACTCGTGAAATATGGTTTTATGATTCTAAACTTAAGAAGGATGTTTATTACCTAGGTGCAATCCTAAAAGCAATTTTTAAAAGTTTGTCCAGAGTATAGACCATATCCTTTAACTCTTATACTTGGACCCTGCCCTGCAAATTTAATCCATTTAGAGGCTGTTAATTATCTAAACATACTATTTTTAAAAGCAGATTGAGATACTGGGAACCAGAGTTTAATTTAAATAAATAAATTTAAAAAATGAAACCCATTTTTTAATTAAGGGAAGATAAGTCATTTTTAAGAAAGAAATACTGCAAATATGAGTTGTAGAAATTGTCTTCCCATAGCAAATATTCCATTTCAGCAAACTGTGGAAAAAGTTATCTAGACTTTTCCAGAGTTGTTTTACCGGAATCAAATTTCTCTGAAATTGTTTATGTTGCCAAATTTGTCTTTGATATTTTCTCACCACTACTTCTACTTTCTTCCCAAAGAATTCTGTTATGGTACATTTGGTCAAGAGTTGATATAATATTAATCACTAAAATTTATCAGTGTAAATCTTCAGACAGCAGGTTTTAAGGGAAGAGAAAGAAAGAAGAAAAAAAGGAAGGAAGAAGTAGCACACAGCTACTGTGGTTCGATCCTCAGGCATCCCATATGGTCCCCCAAGCCAGGAGTGATTTCTTAGTGCATAGCCAGGAGTAACCCCTAAGCATCACCGTGTGTGATCCCCCAAATAAAAAATAAATAAAAAGAAAGATTGATTTATACACTTAAAAATAAAGGGTAGTGTACACAATAACACATTTCACCAGTGAAATAACAAGAAAAGCTGGAGAGAATGCTTTCTATATTGATGACAACATGTGGTAAAAATACACAGTACACTGTGGCAGATTTTAAATTACTTAGCAAAAAGGGATAACATAAAAAAGTGACCATTAAAATGAATTAACATCATGTTCAGTAATTATAATGCAGAGGGGTTAAATAGACTAAAGGACCTGTGAAATGTTCAAGCAAGTAATTTCAAAAAAAGAGCATCAAATTTAGAAGAAATTAAAAATTTAAGTCTCATTAAGCGAAGGAAATGCAAAATTGTTATTGTACTTTCAATGTAACTTTGGTTTTGATGTTCAACAGAAACCCGACTAACTTTCCACTGACACCAACTGCATGCCAGCTAAAGGTTGATGAAGCTCCATATTTTATTTTTATGGCCACTATGGAAATGCAAATTAGTGAAAAAATCCTCTTAACCCATTTCCACTATAGAACTAATCCTAATCCACTGAACACACTTTTTTTCTCCCTTTCAGCAATTATGCTTTAAAAAATGAAAACAAAAACAAAAAACACCTGGAGACTTCCTCTTACAATCAGTTTGATTTTGTTGTTCATCACAGTGCTTATTGTAACACAAAATCTAGATGACATCTTGTTAAAAACAAGGAGCCAGCTCCGTCTTTCTAATTCTTTGACTTTGTTTTCTTTACCTGTTAGTCAATTTCTTGTCATTTTTCCCCCATTTCATTTGCTGCACCTATTCATGTTCTGATTTTAAGTTTAACCAGTCCCCAATCTTATAAAAGACATTTTTTTTTGCTGTCTCAAGACAGCACAGGATAGAGTTCTCATCAGAATTAAAGTATATAACCCAGGCGTTGCAGATATAGAATGAAGTAAGACATCTACCTTGTATAAAGCCAACCTGGGTTCAATATCTGGCACCATTATGGTTTCCCTAATATTACCAAGGGTGACTTCTAAACACATAGCTAGGAGTAAGCCCTGACACATCAAGCCCAGGTGGTGTGTCCTCTTCCCACAAAAGATCTGCAGTAGAATGCTCATAAAGTAATCAGATCTCAAAAATAATCATGATTCTTTTAAATTTACTTCCTCTTATCTTTCTGATTCTTCTTTAACTATTTAGATTCTAGTTTTGGCTTGTTTGTTTTGTTTGAGGACCAAAACAGACTGCAATCAGGGCTTAATCTTGACTTTGTGTTCATGGATAACTCCTGACAGGGATCCTGGCTGGGGGACCTTATGGGATTGCAGAAATGGATTGAAACTGGTTGGTATCATGCAAGGCAAGCACATTACACACTATATCAGTGATGGCTAACCTTTTTGAGCCCGAGTGCCCAAACTGCCGCACAATGCCCAGTCCTCCCAATGGCCAGTCCGACCCTGTTGCCAGGTGAGCTGCAAAGCAGACACCCACACACTCGCTTCCTGCCGCGCTGCATATCTTAATTGAGGACCTTCCCGCGTGCCAGCTGCAAGGCCTTCGCATGCCACCGCTGTCACGTGTGCCATAGGTCAGCCATAGAGGCACTATACTATCACTTTGGCTCATGGTTTTTTATTTGGTGGGGTGGTTGTTTTTTGGGAGAACTACATCCAGCCATGCTCAGGACTTAATTCTAAACCCTGAGATATCCCACTTAGGATCACACTTGGAAGTGTTAGAGGACAATATGTAGTGCTAGAGATAAACTGAAGTTGGACAAAATAGGATAAAAACTTTTAAAGATCATTTTGTCAGCTCAGCAGGATATATATAAATTCCTAGTATATATATTTAACCTATCATCTCTCCAATATCAAAGATTGTCTTCATTTTTATAGCAAGAAAATACAAGAAAAATTAAATTGTTCAAATGTAAAAACAGATCTATTGTAATATAAAGCGATGGAGCTGACAAGGCTGTTATAGATCATGCTATACTTTAGAAACAAATAGACTTAATCATTATAGGAATAAACTTGTACCAAAAATAGAACCAGTATTAAAAAGACATAAAGCAAACAAACTAGAGCTACCAAAAGGTAAATGCCTAAATCACTGCTTTATGTCTTCTTCATAAAATCAGTCTTTGGTACAAAGACTACATAGAGAAGATTCAAGGCTTCCCAAAAAGATTAACATAAAATAAATCTTATTTGCAAATTATTTGTCCAATAAGGGTTCAAGAATAAAATGTATATAAAGAACTAAAACAACTCAACAACAAAACAAACAACCTAATTACTAAAATGAACAGAGGATCTGAATAGACATTTTATAAAAGAAAATATACAGATGGCCAATAGAAACATGTAAAGAAAGATGCTAGTAATCCCTTATTATTAGGGAAATGTGAATCAAAGCCACAATGTGATATCACTTCACACCTGTTAGAAAAGCTGTCATCAAAAAAGACAAGAAAGAACAAGTGTTGGCAAGAATGTTGGCAAGAGAACCAGTGTATACTGTTGGTGAGAATGCAAACTAGTACAACCTCCAGTAGGAAGATTCCTCAAAAACTTAAGAAGTACCAATAACCCAGATATTGCACTTCTAGATACTTGTCCAGAGTATGATAAAAATAATTTGAAAAAATATATATGTTAATTTCTATGTTCACTACAGTATTTTTGCAATAGCCAAGATATGAAGACAACCCAATTGCCTATCAATGAATGAGGATGTTTCATAAAAGTAACATGTATCTATTATATATGTTAAATAAAACATATGAAAAAACCAAATACAATAAATTCATTTATACAAGAAGCTCTTATAACCAAAGCAAATATACCTCTTAAGAGTCTGAAGAAAAATAAACCTTTAGATTCAGAAAGCAAATTGACGGTTTTTATAGGGGAATCAGGTAGGAGAGTGAATACAATGAAAAGAAGTCAATTCTAGACTTTGTATGGTCAATTCATGATGGAGTATTATATAGGTGGTTATCAGAATGAAGTGTTTTACACCTGAAACTTATTCCATATAAATTCATATTATTCAATAAAAATATAAGAAGAGTTTTTAAAATGAATATAGAATTTGGCATTATACTCGCCATATAATTATACTCAAGAGGAGTGAAAGACATTTCAAAAGTATGACACTTTCAGATAATAACATCAGTGAAAGTCTGGTGACTCTGTTTGTCTATTAATTTTTAGATACAACAAAATGATATAATCAAGTGAAAGAAAAATTGGTAAGTAGAATTTTTTTTTTTTTTTTTTTGGTATTTGGGTCACACCCGGCAGTGCTCAGGGGTTTTTCCTGGCTCCGTGCTCAGAAATTGCTCCTGGCATGCACGGGGGACCATATGGGACGCCGGGATTCGAACCGATGACCTTCTGCATGAAAGGTAAATGCCTTACCTCCATGCTATCTCTCCGGCCCCCGGTAAGTAGAATTTTTATTATAATCTAAAACTTCTATTTTATATGCACAATGAAAAAAGCGTCTTTTCCTTTTATTTCTTAAAAATAAAAAGACAAATCACAGACTAGGCAAAAGTACTTTAAAAATACATAATTTACTGGCCCCGGGGAGATAGCACAGCGGTGTTTGCCTTGCAAGCAGCCGATCCAGGACCAAAGGTGGTTGGTTCAAATCCTGGTGTCCCATATGGTCCCGCATGCCTGCCAGGAGCTATTTCTGAGCAGACAACCAGAAGTAACTCCTGAGCAACGCCGGGTGTGGCCCAAACCCCCCCCCAAAAAATACATAATTTACTGAGGATTCATATATTAATTATATAAAAAGTCCTTTAACCAAAACTATACCTTAAAAATTAGGCCAAATATCTGAACAAAAAGTTCACCAAGAACATATAGAAATGAAAAACATAATCAAGACCATCCCTAGAGATGATATTAAAAACAAAACACTGCTACTTTTCTATTTGAATGATAAAAATACAAAACAATGATATTGAATGCTGGCAATAATGTGAATCAACTGGTATAACTTTAAAAATAACATATCTTACAAAACTTAACTATATTGTGTGATCTAGAAACTATTCTCTCAAATGAGTTAAGAATTTGTCATTTAGACTGAAGTGATAGCACAGAGGGTAGGGCATTTGCCGTGGATGCAGTCAGTGCAGATTCAATCCTTAGCATCTCATATGGTACCCCAAGCACTGCCAGGAGTAATTCATGAGCACAGAGACAGAAGTAACCCCTGAGCAGTGACAAGTGTGGCCACAAATCTAAAACTTTTATTCTCCAAAAACAAAGCATAATCATACATATTTGTATCCATATTTCTCATAATTATAAAAACTTGGAAAATATTTAAGTCCTTTAATAGTTAAATGGGTAAATTGGGATGTTTTCATATGTTAGAATAGCATATAACAATGAAATAAAGATATCTATAATACAATCTGAGAAAAAAAGCTTTTTTGAAAAGCTTTCCAACTGGACTAATATCTAAGATATACAAGGCACTGATAGAACTTAGCAAAATAATAATAACTTACCCCATCTGAAAATGGAGAGAAGGAATAAACAGACATTTCCTCAAAGAAGAAATAAAAACGGCTAAAAGGCACATGAAAAACTGTTCCACATCACTAATCAGGGAGATGCGAATCAAAACAACAATGAATTATTATCTCACACCACAAAATTGGCCCACATCACAAAGAATAAGAATAGCCAATGATGTCGTGGATGTAGGAAGAAGGGGACCCTCTTTTACTGCTGGTAGAAATTTTAGTCTGGTCCAGTGTTTTGGCAAACAATGTGGATAATCCTCAAAAAACTAGAAATTGAGCTTTCATTTGTTCTAGCAATACCATTCCTAGGGCAAAAATACCATGCAGAAAAGCCCTCTGCGTTCTTGTTTGTTGCCGCACTATTTAACATATTGCAGCCAGGATTTGGTTAAAACCCAAGTACCCAAGAATCTGGAAACAAACCAGGTGCCAGATACAGATGAATGGCTAAAAAAAAACTATGGTATAAAGACATAATAAAATACTATGTAGCAGTTGGGAAAAATTAAGTCATGAAATTTGCTTATACATGAATGAACATGGAGATTATTATGCTGAGTGAAAATAGCCAGAGGGAAAGGGGTAGACATAAAATAATTTCACTCATTTGTGGAATTTAAGAAAATCAAGAGATAGTTTAGTATCAATATTCAGAGACAATAGAGTTAAGGGTCAGGAAGCCCATCCCAGGATAGGAAGCTTGCCACAAAGAGCAGTGAGTGCAGTTAGAGTAGAGAAGGGTCTATTAGACCAATGATAGTTGGAATTGATTGCTCTGGACAAGAACATTGTGCTGAAAGGAGAGAAAGTGACAAGTAAGGCACCATTCCTCTGCACCAATAGTGCAAGCCACAGTGTCAGAAGGGGAAAAAAGAAAAAGAGAGAGAGGGAGAGAGGGAGAGAAGCAAATTGCCAGCCTTAGAGGCAGGTGGGGATGGGGTAAGGAATGGAAGGAAACAGGAGACAATGATGTGAAGAATTTACTGGTGAAGGATGGTGTACATTATATGACAGAAACACAATGAACAATTTTGTAACCACAGTGCTTAAATAAAGCAATTAATAAAAAAAACTGTGGTACATCTACACAATGGAATACAATGCAGCTCTTAGGGGAAAAGAATCATAAAATTTGCTTATACATGGATGGATGTGGAGAGTTTTATGCTGAGTCAAATGAGTCAGAAGTAGAGGGGAAACATAGAATAATCTCATTCATCTGTGGAATATAAGAAAAAGAAAAGATAGCATGATCCCGAAGGCCAGGAAGACCAGCTCATGGTAGTAAGCTTGTGACAAAGAGCCAGGAGTGCAGGTAGGGTAGAAGGATTCACTATGACAATAATAGTTGAAACTGATCACTCTGGATAAGAATTGGGTGCTAAAAGGAGAAAAATGATATATACAGTACCCCTTTATTAACAATAGTTCAAACCACAGTGTCAAAAAGGAAAAATGGCGAGAGAGAAAGAAAACGAGAGAGAGAGAGAGAGAGAGAGAGAGAGAGAGAGAGAGAGAGAGAGAGAGAGATTGAAATGTTGATCCAGAGGCAAGCAAGGAGGATGTGAGGTAAATTTGGGACACTGGTGATGGAAAACATGCACTGGTAAAAGGTGGTGTACAATAAGTAATTATTTAAAAAATGACTGGGCCCAACCTGTCACATAAGCGGTAAGGCAAGGTAAGGCCTTGCCCATGCTAGCCTAGAATGGACCTCGGTTCGATCCCCGGCATCCCATATAGTTCCCCAAGCCAGGAAAGATTTCTGAGCACATAGCCAGGAGTAACCCCTGAGCATCACCAGGTGTGGCCCAAAACCAAACGAAAAAAAAAAAAAAACGACACTTCTCAAGACTACCCTAAAACAGTGTAATATACTATTAAAGCCATAAAATTAAAACAAAAATAGGCAGGAATAAGATAATCAAATTGTAAAATAAACTCAGACAAAAAAGAAAAGTTTTCCAATTGTATGATTTTAACAATATATTTTTCTGGAAAGTCCAATATATGAAGAGTAGAAGATGATGCAAACAGTGGTTTTTCTATGATTAGAGGAGAAATGTAGGAGTGAATAGAAGAGCACAAGGGATTTTAGGACACTAAAATTATTCTGAATGATACTGTAATTGTAGAAACATATCAATATGTTTTTGGAAAAACCCATGAAAATGTACAATGCAAAATGTTAATCCAAATTAAATTATAAGTGATAGTTAGTAATGTGTTAATTTTGGTTCATCAGTAATAGCTAATATAGTTCATCAAAGGAAGGTATTAATAATAGAAACTATACGAACAGAACATCTTTGTATTTTGTTCAATTGAAAGAGAAATAAAGGGAATACGTAAAGACTAATTGTTGTTTGCATAATTTGATTGTCTTTGCATATTTTATGTCATATAATCCTTTGGTTTTTCTCTCTACACCACTTCAACCTACACAAATGGAGTCCTTACCACGATGCACCTCTCCATTGTTTGTTTATTTAAGACTCCTGTATTAAGTAACAAATTTGTGCCAAGCACTATTATAAATGTTAGAGATAAGGAAGAGGAATAAACTCAGACATAAAAATCTCACAGTCTAGCAACAGAGACATGTTAATTACAGTGGAACAAGATATTAAGTGCTTTATGTAAAGGCAAGAAAAAATCTCTTAAAACCACAATAACTCGGCACTTAGAATTCTACAATACATTATGATATTATATTGAAATCACCATTTTCTACCTTTCTTCATATTCCCAGTGTTTCTCTTTGCTAGTATTTCACAATTAAATATATTTTCCTCCAGTTCATATTTTTTTTTCTATAAAACACATTTATTAGTATGTATATTTTTCTTTAAAACATATTGATGGTATAAGACAAAAAAATAACAAGCTCATTGGGACTGTAAAATAGATCCGTGAACAATAAAGCACAATGAAAAGAAATGAAAATACAGATGCAAATATTTATAAAATATGTTAATGAGCTAAAAATAAATTAAAGATGACCAAGTGAGGTCATCACAGAAATGAAAGGTTTACTCAGCAGTTGAATCTATTAATGTAATCCACCAAGTGAAGAGTATCAAGAAGAAAAAAATCATATAATAATTCTGATAGTGAAACAAAATGATGTCATGTATTAACTGCTGGTGATAGTATCCATCTGAAAAAGAACTAGGAGCTAACAAGCGAATGAGCATCAACAACATACTATGGCTATTACAACTTTAATTGTAAAATATTGACTGCTTTCCTTCCATAACTGGGAACTTAGCCAAGAGGGGTATTTTTATCATTTATATGCAATACTGAAATGGAAACCTTAGAAAAATAGACACCCCTTCATATTCTTTTCTCTGCTTCTTCCTCAAGATTGCTCACTTCTACTTTTTTCCAATCCTTTCCATTTAGAAGACCAATGTATGTCTCTACACCCAATATTATCACTGGTTTTATTTCATCTTAAAATAGGAAAAATAAACTTTATTCAAGGTAGAGTGCAATTAAACTGACAGATTTATGATCTGTAATCTTAAGGTCATATTCCAAAAGGAAAGTAAGTGGTTTGTCTACAAAGTTTAGACAAAGGAGATGGCTATTCCCTGACTACCTTATTTCCCTAT
This sequence comes from Suncus etruscus, assembly GCF_024139225.1. Taxonomy (NCBI): domain Eukaryota; kingdom Metazoa; phylum Chordata; class Mammalia; order Eulipotyphla; family Soricidae; genus Suncus; species Suncus etruscus. Next base: position 92,494,327 of record NC_064853.1, read on the forward strand.
AAGAGGAACCAATGAGAATGAGAGAAATAATTAGTTTATGATCCCAAACCTCCCACTCCAGGTCCTATTTCTGGCCATTGAAGAGGAAAACTCAGGTGTTGAGAACGTCATTTTACAAAGTTGCCAAGTACAGAACATCCTAAATAGTCTTGTTTTAATCTTGGAGCCGAGCTATCACTGAGCATCTCCTATGAAACATCTATCTCCTCTCTATCTTCCTGTAACTGTGGAGATTCTCAGATTCTCACTTCACAGTATAGTGGTGCCAGGTGAGGTGACTCTCAGATTCAAACTATAGTTTCCTGACCTTGTGCATTATTTTGAGGTTACTTGGCCCAGGCTGAATCCTGACTCAGATATTTACTAGTCTTTTAGATCAATTTCAAAATTGTACTTACTGTTACTGTTTGTTGTTTATTTATTTGTTGTTTGTTTATTGTTTATTTATTGTTGTTTCCTTAGATGAGATATTGGGATAATTTGCTTTACAGCAGCACTGTTAAAAAATGAGAAAAAAACAAGATTATTGAATGATGCTGAACACAAAGTAAGTACTGGTTAAAATGTTAACTCTGCTTAAAAGCTTGCCATCATCATTTTCATCATGATTAAATTTGTAGTTCTGACAAGACATATTTGTTTCCCTACAATGCCTTCCTCAAGATTAACTTGGTATTTGCCTAAATTTATTGGACTTTCAAATTATTCAGATTAAAAGATTAATATTGACCCTTTCTATCCAGTTCCACTGACATGGTTCTAATCTAGAGGAGATTCTAGTGATTTAAATAAATTGAATTGTTCAATAGTACCCTGCACAAAACCACAAACTCTTCTAAGTATTTGTTATTTAAGGACTACTTATTTATAAGGAGAAAAAAAAACATCAAAAAAGAAAGGCAGAACAAAAGAGAAAAGAAAACCATAGAATTAATGACCTTGGAAAGATAAGTATTTCTTAAAAGAATTAGTAAAGCCGTTCATTTTAGGTGATTGTATTCAAAATGCTGAATTTCTTTAAAATGACATATTTGTTAAGAAGAAAGTTCTAAAAGGAAGAAAAAGAACTTAAAAAAATAACAGGGAACTGCAGGAAACTCAAGCCAATATGTAGCTTGCATCTGCTGGCAATACCCTCATCAAGGAAATAAGATACAAAACTAAAATTGCTATTCAAAGAAACTTGATAAACAAAATAATCCATTCAATATAGCAGATGGCTGTACAATAGTGTGTACCATGACTAAAATATCTGACCCACCCACCTACCCACTGGTAGTGTTACCAAAAACATCAATTTAAACTGGGCAACCTGAAATGTATGGAACAAAACTGACTATAACAACCAACTCAGCAAAACATATTCATGATAAAGAAAGAATGGAAATATTCTAAAAGCATCTTCTAAAAAGTGAATTCCAAATGCTATATTTGCTGATCAAGGGATGTGTACTACCCTTATGACATTTTTGCCTGTCATTCTAGTAAGATAATTGTCAATATGCAAAATTTAACTTACTATTTCAAGCGATCTGGATGTTACCTCTACTGTGTTCCAGGCCTCTGATTATTGTTGAAAAAATTATGTAATGGAGCCATTACCTTGATTTGAAATTTACCTTACTGTGCTGTTCATCAGCTTAATGATAAACTGTAGCAACACTTTGGATATATTCAATTTTGTCTATCTAAAATTGTTAGATGAGTTGTTCATATTTACTTGTTTGTGAATATTGTGACCACCGGACTGCCATTAAGAACTTGCCTGAACTCCAGTTTAGGGTTGCTAATTGTTGGGGTTTTTTTTTTTAATGTGGTCCACTACTAGAGGTCCACTACTAGAGTAGTGTTTGAGGGAACATGAAGTGTTTGGATGAAACCTGTGGCTTCTATATGTGAGACAGACTCCAGCCATTTTCCTGGCCCTACAGTTGTTGCATTTTTTGCTTGCTGGCTTGTTTGTTTGGTTTGGGGGGTTATACCTACTGATGCTCAGGGCTTACTCTTGATTCTGCATTCAGGAATTACTCCTGACTGTGCTTGAGGACCATATGGAGTATCAGGAATTAAACCCAGGTGTTCAAAGCAAATGTCCTATGAGCCCACGATTGCTTTTCTTAACTGGCCTAATAGATTTTTTATAAAGCAAAAGAAATTGTGTCCCCTTGCATCACAATTTAATAAGTCAAAAGCCATTTACTATTTTTCATGATTTTCTAAATAAAACTGAGCAATGAATTTTTAGACTCAGTTTGCCCTTCTTGGATATAAATACAAGATTAGGATAAAGCAAGATAACACTTCAGGAAACAAAAAGAAAAGCATAAATTAAATGGGTCTCAAAAAATTAATCTCTACATTTCCCTATTACTTAATTTTTTAAGTTCTGAGGTGCCTCTGAGGCAACTAATAAAAATACTTAAAAAAAATCTTTCAAAGGAGGTGAACTTTCATTGCCAGGTCTTTCTAACAGCTTGTTCCTGGGCAAAGCAACTGGTTTCCCTGGGGACTCATTCAACATTCATTTGAATCCTGCAGAAAGAAACCCAGTTTGGAAGATGTTATTCTGGAATACAGAGTGGGACTTTGATCCTAGCTCAGATAACAGCTGCCCTCCATGAGAGGTTTTTCTGGTCTCTCTATCCAACAGGCCAAAGAAGTCTCAGGGGAGGTGTCTCACTGACCTCAAAGCTCAGCCAGACAACTGATACCTGAGGGAGGGTCTTTAAGTGGGCAAGGGAGTTTGGCATCGAGTGTTATCATTCTGTCCGTCTCTCTCCTGGCTAGACACAGAGCATACAGGAAAGGGATTGCAAAAAGGAGTCAAGTCTCACCTTGATTTTTCCCCCCATTGTAAAATAAAAGATGGCAGGTAGCCAAAATCCCATGATAGATGTTAGTCTCTGCCATTATTGTTTCCTCACTATTCTGGATTTGTAACTGTTTCCTTAGAGATTTCTGATCCCTTCTTTTTTAATATAAACGTGAAGGTGAATGCACATGATCTGTATCTCAGAAGAAAACAAAATTTGTAGTATCACTAATAAAGTTAATGTGGAAAATTTGAAGTGACAGCACTTGTGGGAAGCCATTTTTCACTGAGAATTCAAGGAAATTGTTGAGAGAATCAAAGCATCCTCTTTGACAGGTATGAGGTAAATCTAAATATTGACCCACTGAGTCATCATTGCATTTATGATGTGAGACATTAGGGAAATTACAAAAGCTGCAAAGACATGAAAATGATTTTAATAGTAATTTGTTTGAAAAAGGTGAAGATCAGATAGATCTCTAACCATCATGAAATTATACCACTAGTCATTATTAGATAATCTACATAATTTATGTATGTACTCAAATAATAAATATTTGTTGAGATTGTATTGTGTGTGAGGCATTGTTAGAGGCAGAATATGGAATAAAGTTTATCAATGACAAAACTATAACTAGTAAAGGGAGGGACTGAGTGTTGGGAAAGTACATGATAAAAAATGGAAAAATGTCATAAATATGGCAAGACTAAAAGAGCTCTCTGTTATCAGTAGACCAATTAGCAGTTTTGCTTCCAATTAATAATTTAATTAATATATAATTTTAGAAGATCCAGAGCTTAGCCAGTATCCTTCCTTGGCAAATGGACCTCTCAGAGAAGAATGATCTCTGCCATACTTTATAAAGTTAATGTGCTTTTCCTCTTTCCTATCTTCTTACAACCCTTGTTCTTAGATAAGTGTGGCATCAGCTACAGCAAGACAGTTAGGCCAAGAAAAGTAGAGTGCTTCTTCCATCTTCTTCAAGTCTTTCATCTTCCATTTTGGACAGACTTCCCTACCTTACAGCATATCTCTGAGAAACTCTCCTACCATATTGGAGGGAAAAGTCAGAAATTACAAAGGGCAGCTTCAGCTAAGAGTGTAAAAACAGTATCAAGCTAATTTTTATACAAAATAATCAACCATATCACCTAAAAAACAATCAGATCGTCTGCACACCAACCAGATAACGTATATCAAAGTACCTGCCTCCTTTGCTTCCACTGGAACAGTTTTTCTTCTCCTATTGTCTGAGCTTTTCAAGTGATTGACTTTGACCAGTATAATGCAATGTAGTGTCTGTGCAGGCTTTTGTTGGTGGGTATCCAGTGACTTTGCAAGTCTGTTCTAGTTCTGATAAAACTGGTTGTGTGCCTGTGAGAACTTAGACAATCAATCCAATTTAGCCCAAAGAAGGATGCTGCCAACTCATTTGAAATTAGCAGAATAATCCAGAATAAAAATAAATAATAAACTTCTGTTGTGTTAAATAATGACACTTCTACTGGATTGTTATTCAACTTAGGTAAGTGTTATAGCTTTCATTATACCTCTCATGTACTAACATAGAGTCAATGCTTAAAGCCAGGATTAAAAATATATATGCAGAAAACCAAAGAAATAGTACAGAGATTCAGGCACTTATACACAGTTAACCTCAATTTGACTGCAAGTACTGCCAGGAGCAATCACTGAGCACTGGGCAAAGAGTAAGACCTAACAACATTGGATATATCCCAAAACACAAAGAAAAACTTATAGATTACAAACAGGCCAAAATGCATAACTTTTTTACATTTATCAATTCATATCAATAAATATTGATATCTAGTACCTATATATGTGTATCACTTTATCTCTGCAATCAGATAAATACATACTTAATCACACACATATAAAATACCTAATCTTCAGCACATAGAGAGCAGAGTATGTGTCAGCATATATTATTCATATTATTAAATTTTTATTTATATGACCATAAAATATACAGTATTTGAAAATTCAGTTTTTTATCAACTTACTCATTTTTGTGCAATTTGAGAGTTGAACTTTAAACATTAACATGTAAATAGGGATCACTATTTCCATAGTTAATATTTTTTTCAAGGATTTCCTTTCTATGTGGAAATAGAAAAACATAGGAAGGGAACAATGAATACCTTAAATCATCAGAACTGGAGAGGCTATCTATAAAACTGAGCTTATATGATAGGACGATGGCTGTAGGACACTGGGACCAGGGCCTTTGGGACACTGGTGTAGGAAAGTAAGTTATCTGGGTGTAGGAATGATGTATTCATGAAAAGTATAACTGATGGTACAAAATCCCAGTACCTCTATAAAGATGGTTTTATTAAAAAGAAATCTCTTCTAAAAAAAAAAAATGAATTGCCCTGCCACATGGAAAATTCTGTTTGTGAGCTATATCCACACACAAAAATAATTTACTTTGGCCCGGAGGGATAGCACAGCGGTGTTTGCCTTGCAAGCAGCCGATCCAGGACTTAAGGTGGTTGGTTTGAATCCTGGTGTTCCATATGGTCCCCCATGACTGCCAGGAGCTATTTCTGAGCAGACAGCCAGGAGTCACCCCTGAGTACCGCCGGGTGTGGCCCAAAAATAAAAAAAAAAATTTAGTTTAACTCAAACAAGTATGGTTAAGGAAAGTCCAAAAGAAAAAGTCAGAGAGTGCTGAGTCCAGTGGTTAGAGCATAGACCTAACATTCAACTAATGCAGAACTGATTCTTAGCATTATATGATTTCCTGAGCAATTTAGGCATATCCCTGGAGGGTCTCCAGGCATCACTAAGGTATCCTGCATCCCCTAACCAGTACAGCCCCATAGTGGGTAGGTCAAGGATTATTTGGGGGATTTTCAACCAGCAGGGACCCAATGAACCTGATATCTTCTGCATTGATTCACCAACCTGGCTGTCTGATAATTGTGCCAGTCTCCTGAACACAACTTGGAGGACAAACTTTTAAAAAGCAGAGACCCAAAAATCACTGTGTCAAAGGGAGCCAGCGCAGTTGACCGCATGAGGCAAAGGCCTTATAAGTTTCCAATTTGGATTATATCCTTGCTACCCTATGTGGTCATCCAAGCCTTGTTAGGAGTAACCCTGATCACAGAGAGCCAGGAGTAAGCACTGAGTACAGCAGTTTGTATCCAAAAAACCAAAATGATAAAAGCAAAAGTGAGCATAATGGCAGCAGCAAGACATGCATACCTCATCTAGGGATGGCTAAAACATATCTCTAAGAGTCATCTTCTGTGAGAAAGACTTAGAATTGAATGATGTGAACATTAAATCACTTGAAATTCTGCATATTTACACTGTCTTTCCTTTATTTCATAGGTCTCAAAGGTTTTCTGTCCTTCTATGATTAGCTTTTAATACTAAGAATCTTAGAGGTCTTTTTTTTTAATTTGGGGTGTTTTCTACCAATATTTCATCAAATTTTCTTTTTATATATATATTATTTAAACACCTTGATTACATACATGATTGTGTTTGGGTTTCAGTCATGTAAAGAACACCACCCATCACCAGTGCAACATTCCATCACAATGTCCCAAGATCTCCCTCCTCCCTACCTATTCCCCGCCTGTACTCTAGATAGGCTTTCCATTTCCCTCATACATTCTCATTATTAAGACAGTTTCAAAATGTAGTTATGTCTTAGAGATCTATTTTTAAGGAAAAATATTTATCCTTTCTTATTGAAATGCTGTGGTTTACAATACTGTTAATGATGGCTAAATACATGTATTACTCCAATACCACACCTACCACTTAAAGCATCAACTCTCCACTAGTGTCTCAAGGACCTCTCCCATTCTTCCACCATGGTAAGACCTATTCTGTAGAACAATTCTCCAGTTCTGTTGCTTGGGGTCATTGGTTATTTTCTTACTATTTCTTTAAATCCTGCATATGAGAGAGATCATTTTATATTTGTTTCTCTCTTTTTGACTGACTTCACTCAGCACAATGTCCTCTAATTTCATCCACATAACAACAAATTGCATAATTTTATAAAGCTTTATTTTTTTAATAGATGAACCACCACTAAAACTTGGTATTCACTCGGGATATTTCACAAAAGTTCAAGATTCAAGGGGCCTGATAGATAGCATGGAAGTAAGGCATTTGCCTTGCATGCATAAGGATAGTGGTTCAAATCCCAGCATCCCATATGGTCCCCTGAGCCTGCCAGGAGTAATTTTGAGCATAGAGCCAGGAGTAACCCCTGAGCACTGCCGGGTGTGACCCCAAAAAAACAAAAACAAAAAAAAAAGTTCAAGGGACAATCAGGTGCTATGAATCAGATCAAGGGCATTGTAAATACAAGATATGTATTCTATCACTTGATAAATTTATTTATTGTTATAACTTTGCTCTTTCCAGTTCCAATGCTACTATTATCAGACAGACCTCTTATTTATAGATACAAGATATATTTTATACCTTTGGTAGTGCTATCATGACACATATTTTGTAGCTCATGGGAAAAAAAATCAAAAATGAAGATAAATGTTTTTAAACACTCTGAATACCATAAAATCCAGATACAATATAAAACTGCATTGAATATGACTGAAAAATTATTTTCTTGATAAGGATATTTTTAGCCTTTATTCTAATATTTAAATTATAAAAGGGTTTTAAAATTGGGGTAATGAGAATGTGTCTATCTCTTTTTTACATGATTAATACCGAAAATATTTATATCACAAATAATTTAGTGATTCAGAAAAATGTAAGACATTTTCAGTATTAGAAACCAGATACCATAGCATAAAGTAAGAACCTACGATGGGTATTCAAATGTCTCAAAAATTCTTGTTCCAGAACCAATAAATGCATAGGATGAGTTATTCCTTAGAATTTTATGATTCAAAACCTGCAACAGATTATAGGCAGAAAATTAAGATCAAGAGTACAATTGGGGGCAGGTAAGGCCTACAACAACAACAAAAAGAAAGAAAAAAAAAGAAAGAAAAATTACAGATGTTAGCCAGATAAGAAATAAAATTGAGGAAAAGCAGATCTCTGGTCTCAAAATATAGTTTAAACTGAGCCCTTAGGAACAGAAAAAAGCAGTATATGTACCTTGGACATTGTTTAAATTGCGTATATGGATATTATAATGCATATAGAATGCAGATGTTACTTTAAAAGATGATCCTTTGAATTAAAATTATTTTCAGTACACTCAATATAAAAATTAAAAGGGTGGCAAAATATTTCAAATTCATTCTTTTCTTTTAAAAAATATAAATATTAATTTCTCCAAGATATTCACAAACCAATTCTTAAGCCTTTATTACAAACTTACAATACTAAAGATATCATTTATTTAATTTTAAGGCATTAAGATTTACAAACCTAATTTAATAAAAGGCTTGGAAAATCCAGTGTTTCAACTCGAAACTTACCACCAATATGAATGACATTGCACTAGTGTCCAGGAGGTTTTCCTCCTCCCCCCCTCCACCATTTTGCTAACACATTTTTTAAATGTATTTGGGTAAAAGGTTTACACGCTGAAATTTACACTGAAACCAATAAAACACATTTTTATTTATTTATTTTGACTTTGGGGTCATGGCTTCTAGCTCTGAGCTCAGAAATCATATCCACTAGGCTCATATGTTGTATCAGGGATAGAATTTGTTACTATACCTAGCTTACAGATGAGAAAACCAAGGCAGATATATGTTTTATTGCTAATAAATAGATAAATATTGAGTTAGTATGAGATGCTTTTATTGTTGTCATTATTAATTTTAGAATGTTGAACATTCCTGAGATTGCTGGAGTTCAGCTTAAGTGCTTGCTTTAACTCACAAGTTCGCATCATAAATCAGCTTATTTTTACAATAGATAAAAGAATTGTTTAAATAATTGTTTAACCAAGATAAGCAGAAATCATCCAAGTTGAAATATTTCTTTATAATGCCAAGGCATAGTTGATGAGAGAAGCTCAAGTATTTACTGAAGTAAACTTTTACATGAAATAATAGAAAACTTTTGTTAAAATAAAAGTCCAATAGTTATTTCTAGTTCTCAAAAGCAGTCAAGAGTTGAGAAGGCTTTCAGATTAAGTCTTTATAATAGTTATAGTCAACAAAGATTCTCTCACTGAAGACACACAAAACACACCAAACTTTAAAAGGCCCAAATCCACAACTAGAAACCGACATCTTAAGGTAAAAGTCAAAACAAAAACAATAATTTGAAGGCAACTTTAATTTTAAAACTAGACTGATATTAATCTTTTAAACCATTATTTCCATCCTTAAAACATTGGAAATGTCCCTCAGAGTTATTTACTTAGGGGTTTTGTCTTGAAAGTCATTACATTATTCCAATAATGACTAAAGAGGCTCTTTTCTCTAAATTATTTAGGTGTAAGAGTTAGCCTTCAGCCAGGTGTTCTGTTTATGCAGATGGCAAGATAAATTATTCAGAAATAGAGGCAGGTAAAACAGATGGAAAAGCAGAGTAAAATAAGAAAGACGTTGGGCAGCTGCTTAACAGGTGCCCAACAAAACACACACCCCTTTCTACATCCTGGTCCAAATTACCCAGGTTAGGAAGAGTTTTGAGTTACATCACTACTTGTTCACCTTTCAAAAACAGTTTTGCAACCTCTCACTACAGTCAGTGGAACCATGTTTAAAAATGTTTAAAGTATGACATCTAAAATTCCTTATGGAAACAAATAACTTAACCTAAACCAGGAAATGCTCTTGCAGCAGTTTTCTGACCAAAATAGAGTACATTCTGTTTTTAAATAACTCGACACACTTCTTAAAAAGACATTCTTGAGCCAGAGAAATAATTTAAAAGGCTTAAGTGCATGCTATGCATGTGGTAGGACCAGGTTTGGTTCTTTAGCATAACCAGGAGCAACTCATGGACATGAAGCCAATAGTGACCCTTGACCAACTCAGGGTGTGATCCAAAAACAAAACAAAATAAAGAAACACATGGTTATTCTTTTGATCAACTTCTACAAGCATATATATTTGCCTTTTAATCACAAAGAAGGTCCAAGTGTGGGAAAACATACTTTGGGAACTATAAGAGAAAAGGGAAAAATAAGAGAGTTAGAGGAAAACTGTGACTTGCAGAGTTTCAGTTAATGATAGAGATATATATTCAATAGAACACATACTTTAAATTTAAATTAGAGAATTCTACTTTTCTAATTTGAAATGATATAGGTAACACTTTATTGTAAGTTAGGCTTGTGTTCGATGAGTTTACACAAATGTAGTCTGATCTAAGTGTACTGAACTGGTTGATTGATAATAAGTCAGAAAAACTATGACCTTTAGAAAATGCATTTAGTAGAGCCTATTAAGTGAATTTTTGACTTAAGATATTTTCAACTAGTTATGGTGTCACATAGTTCCTTTTTTTATTAATACCTCTATTTAAACACCTTGATTACAAATGTGATTGTAGTTTGGGTTTCAGTCATGTAAAGAATACCCCCCTTCACTGGTGCAACATTTCCACCACTAATGTTCCAAATCTCCCTCCTCCCCACCCACCCCCACCTGTATTCTAGACAGACTTTCCACTTTCCTCATTTATTCACATTGTTATGATATTTCTCAGCATAGTTATTTCTCTAACTGCACTCACCACTCTTTGTGGTGAACTTCATGTCGTGAGCTGGACCTTCCAGCCCTCCTCTCTTGGTCTCTGAAGATTATTGCATATTATATTATTATTTCTTAAAACCCATAGATGAGTGATACTATTCTGTGTCTATCTCTCTCTCTGACTTATTTCACTCAACATAATAGATTCCATGTACATCCATGTATAGAAAAATTTCTATGGTATCATATCATTTAGTAGCCTGATAAAAAAAAATTCTAGACAAGTCACCTTATCTAATTAGGGGAAAGGGATGCTTAATGTCATATGTATCTATCTTCCTTAAGCTAATTTATAAGACAAAGACATTTTAGAATGTCTACTTAAAGGTGAAATATTTTTGACACAAGAACTAATAATGACAAAGTAAAGGGAATACTGAAGGAAGAGCAAACTCATTCCCTGGAGCAAAGATCTCTAACTTGGATGCCAGGAACTCTGCTTTTTCTTTTCTGGACACTTTCTAAATTTGGATGTAATTATCCGGATATGTTAACCATGCTTTGCTCTGGTGTTTTAGTCGCTGAATGAAATTATCGGACTATCTCCAAGATCCCTTGAGCCATTGTATTGTGCAAATCAATTTTAATTTGCAGAAGAAAAAAGATAGGAGAGAAATCAATAAAATATAAGACTTTATATCCATAAATAAAAGCATTTTAAGGGCATTTTGTTTGTAATCTAATTTACAGAACTTACAGCTATTATATTTAGAGAACTTTTTAGAGACCAAAAGAGAAAAGTTATGAAATAGGCACAAAGGTCCAGTTTCCTAATCATTTCATCGATTATAATGTTTGGCTCTTTGAGAGCTCATCAATGAAATAATTCACAGAAATCTTCACTATTTACTGAAAATTTTTTAGGAAGAAAGGAAGGAAGGAAGGAAGGAGGGAAGGAAGGGAGGGACGGAGAGAAGAAGGGAAGGAAGGAAGTAGGGAGGGAGGGAGAGAAGGAGGGAAGGAAGGGAGGGAGAGAGAGAGGGAGGGAGAGAGGAAGAGAGGGAGGGAGAAAGGAAGGGAGGAAGGAAAGAGAAGAAAGAAAGAAAGAAAGAGAAAGAATGAAGAAAGAAAGAAAGAAAGAAAGAGAGAGAGAGAAAGAAGAAAGAAAGAAAGAAAGTGACAGTGAGAGAGAAAGAAAGAAAGATAAAGAGAAAGAAAGAAAGAGAAAGAAGAAAGAAAGAAAGAAAGAAGAAAGAAAAGAAGAAAGAAAGAAAGAAAAGAAGAAAGAAGAAAGAAAGAAAGAAAGAAAGAAAAAGGAAAGAAGGAAGGAGGGAAGGAAGGAAGGAAGGAAGGAAGGAGGAAGGAAGGAAGGAGGAAGAAAGAAAGAAAGAAAGAAAGAAAGAAAGAAAGAAAGATAAGAAAGAAAGAAAGAAAGAAGAAGAGAAAGAAAGAAAGAAGAAAAGAAAGAAGAAAGAAAGAAAGAAAGAAGGAAGGAAGGAAGGAAGGAAGGAAGGAAGGAAGGAAGAAGGAAGGAAGGAAGGAAGGAAGGAAGAAGAAGAAGAAAGAAAGAAAGAAGAAAGAAAGAAAGAAAGAAAGAAAGAAAGAAAGAAAGAAAGAAAGAAAGAAAGAAAGAAAGAAAAAAGAGAAAGAAAAAGAAAGGAAGGAGGGAAGGAAGGAAGGAGAGGAAGGAAGGAAGGAAAAAAGAAGGAAGAAGAAAGAAAGAAAGAAGAAAGAAAGAAAGAAGAAAGAAAAAAGAGAAAGAAAGAAAAGAAAGAAAGAAGAAAGAAGGAAGGAAGGAAGGAAGGAAAGGAAGGAAGGAAGGAAGGAAGGAAGGAAGGAAGGAAGGAAGGAAGAAGGAAAGAAAGAAAGAAAGAAGAAAGAAAGAAAGAAAGAAAGAAGAAAGAAGAAAGAAAAGAAGAAAGAAAGAAAGAAAGAAAGAAAGAGAAGAGAAGAAGAGAAGAAAAGAAAGAAAGAAAGAAAGAGGAAGAAAAGAAAGAAAGAAAGAAAGAAAGAAAGAAAGAAGAAGAAGAAGAGAAGAAAGAAGAAAGAAAGAAGAAGAGAAAGAAAGAAAGAAAGAAAGAAAGAAAAGAAAGAAGAAAAGAAGAAAGAAAGAAGAAAGAAAGAAAGAAAGAAGGAAGAAAGAGAAAGAAAGAAAGAAAGAAAGAAAGAAGAAAGAAAGAAAGAAGGAAGAAAGAAAGAAAGAAAGAAAGAAGGAAGAAAGAGAAAGAAAGAAAGAAAGAAAGAAAGAAAGAAAGAAAGAAAGAAAGAAAGAAAGAAAGAAAAAGAAAGAAAGAAAGAAAAGAAAGAAAGAAAGAAGAAAGAAAGAGAAAGAAAGAAAGAAGAAAGAAAGAAAGAAAGAAAGAAAGAAAGAAAGAAAGAAAGAAAGAAAGAAAGAAAGAGAAGGAAGAAAGAAAAGGAAGGAAGAAAGAAAAGGAAGGAAGGAAGCAAGGGAAGGAAGGAAGCAAGGGAAGGAGGGAGAGAGAAGAAAAGGAAAGAAGGAAGAAAGGAAGGGAAGGAGGGAGAGAAGAAGAAAAGGAAAGCAGGAATGATGAATTTGTTTATTAAAGCAGTTTCACATCAGAAAAACATTATCAAATGTTTTAAAGATCAGATATTAAAGATGCTTGTTTTGTTGACTAAGTCAATTTACCTAAACATCATTCCAGTAATAGCAATCAACCTAAACCCTTATCCTAGCGCTATCCAAAGTGATTTATATGCCTTCATTCACTCAAATAGTTTGCTTTTTTCATTTGACCAGCTTTGTGAAAAATCCATCAGTAAAGATAAGTACATAGGTAAATAATTAGAACCCAGCAGGATAGTCTAGGATTGCAACACCAATTCTCACTGTTTGTCTTGGCATCAAGTCTATGGTACTGCCCCTTAAATGACATGATTTCTTTAAATGAACTTACTGTTATAACCTAAAATATTTATGTCAAAAATAATTTGTATCATTTTTATATCTGTAACATAAGTGACCTAAAAATAACGGATGGCAACTCATAAAAAATAAATACTTCATCAGTAAAAGAAATTCATTTGTTGACAAACAACCTAAACTTTATTTGTATACCATAGGCAGAATGAGCACTATAGACAGAAGATTTACTGGTAATGCTAAGAAGACATATATTTCTCTTTTAAAAAAAAAGTTATAATCTTTCCATGCCAGAGACACTACAGGGAATAATGCACTTATCTTATTTGTAGCAGACATCAGTTTGATGTCTGGCATTACATGTGAAGAGAACCACCAGGAAAGATCACTGAGCATTGACTGAGAATTAAACCCTGAGCACTGCTGTGTGGCACAAAACACAAATAAAATAAATTATTTTTTCCGCACTTAACAAGTATGCATTGAGAACATTTTCTGTGCCAAGTATATTCTATTATAATAATAATAACAATAATAATCTAATTTAGAACTTAAAACAGTTTAATAACAAGCAGTTTTACATTTTAAAATTGAGTTCATTATTTGATTTGAAAGATTCATTGGGGGCCGGGCAGTGGCGCTAGAGGTAAGGTGCCTGCCTTGCCTGTGCTAGCCTTGGACGGACTGCAGTTCGATCCCCTGGCATCCCATATGGTCCCCCAAGCCAGGAGCAACTTCTGAGCGCATAGCCAGGAGTAACCCCTGAGCGTCACCGGGTCTGGCCCAAAAACCAAAAAAAGAAGAAAAAGAAAAGAAAGATTCACTGAAACAGTGAGATATAATAGAATTTTAAGCCCAAATTAGAAAGAAAATGATTGACAGAGATGCCACAAATAACTTTTGCTGAGATTCAGGAGATCAAGGCAACAGGACTTTGGAATTTCTTGTCTATGAGGAGGAAAGGGGTAGAGATCCAGAAAATATCCAGAATAATATCCTAATTATCCCCCCTAAAGGAATGACTTATTAGAGATCACGTTCTAGATTTATCTGGTACCTGACATACTTAATAGACTATTAATGGTTTTTATCTCTAATTTTCTGGCAAGACATAGCACTTGTTTCACTATGATCTAGAAAGTGGGTACATTTATGCCTTAATTAAACAATTTGTTTTGTTAAAATAGGAAAATAAAAATGAATCAAATAAATCATGAAACAGACCCAAACTTGCATTTTGCTTTTCTGCAAAACTGTACTAGTCAAACTTCATGTAATGGCAGGCTAAAGGGTCTCCAGGTGCAACTGTAAGTTTACCTGACAAGCTAAAAGGAAATAAAGAAGACTCAGAACAAATAATGTGTTCAAAATCTTGCTCAATCTCCTTTACAAAAACAAAGCAAAATAACAGCAACAGCAGCAGTAGCAAAAAATAAACTGGGAACAGGTGGTGAAATTGTTGCTGCTCCAAAAAGTGTCATTAGAAGTGTGTTCACCTCCTTCAGGTGTGGCCTTCACTTCTGCTGCCTCAGTCAATAATGGATGTTCCCAATAAAACAAGCAACAGGTATAAAGATACCTAATTATTCTTCAGAACACAGACATCAGTCAGCACAAGAACGGCAACACTGACCTTCTGTCAACAGGAAGAGGATCCTATTACAATCTTTCTTGCTATACCAGCCAACAGGTTATTATCCAGACTTATTTTTTTAGCATAGAAGCTAGCAAAAATAAATACATAATCATTTTCAGTAAACTGATATATAAATTATGGGTCATGCTATACATACTCAAAGTATGTATATCCTCTAAAATCTTCTAGGCAAGGCGTATGGAAAGTCAGAGCTTTATGGATAAGACTGATAGACTAAAACGTCAGAAACCACCAAACATTTAATCCATTTCACAGTAACAACAAGTAGTTTTCCTAAATGTCTCTCAGGCATGCATCCAGCTTCCAGAAATTAAATTCAAGCATATATCTAATCTTTAGAAAGACCAGAGCTTATACCTCAGCATCAGTCAAGCACCTTACACATCTGGCTCCAATAGCATTGTTGAAAAATAGCTGACGGTGCCAAAACTACAGATGCTGAAGCATCATCATTCTATAGGAAGTACAAAATGCTGAGTGTTTTTAACTGTATATTTTGACTGCTACAGTAACTTCCTAGCATTTCACTGGTAACAAATAGACACACAAGGGGGCTAGAGAGATAATTGGGTAAGTAGACCACTTGTCTTGCATGTAGCCAACTTGGGTTCAATCCCAGCACCCTACTTGGTCTCCTGAGCCCACCAGGAGTAATCTCTTTGTGCATAGCCAGGAGTTAGTTCTCAGCACTACTGGGTGTAGCCCCCAAAATAAGCACTTTATTACAGACTGATTTTTCAAGCACTTTATTACAGACTGATTTTTCTATATTAGATTTAATAGAAATGCCATTCTGATCTATGGAAGAGTCAGTGTGCAAGTGTTTACAAAAATGAAGTTCAACCTTCATACCCTTCACAGAACATCATTTGAGGTGGAGTGACTCATAATGACTAATCAAAAATTTTATCTCTCAAAATTACTTTATAAAGAAAGCTCAATATTTAAAAAAAATGCATCAATACTGACAACCTTCAGAAGCTTTTATTCTCCAGGAGATTTAGAAGTTATATTTTAATGGTGCCTGGAGCTTAAAAGCCAGAGTTGGGAAATGTACTGCTGTTTACATATCTTTATGAACAAGAAAAGAAACACATTGATATAGCCAAATGATTTTTTAATCCTCAAAAGAATGTGTGGAGTATACAGAGTATAGCCATATCAAAGTTTATATCACCATTTCTGTGGCATTCCCCGTTTGTTTTCAAATAGTGGTTTTCAGCAGCCAATCCAACAATATGGTTGACAGCAATTTCCTGGTTGGCTTTTTAAGTGTTTAAAATGATAGAATTTTCATTTTTCTATATTAGATTTAAATATAATACACAAGTGGCCAACAAATAGGGAAGAGTAGCTTAGAACGCATGCCTTAAAAGTATATGGTCATAAGTTTAAGTATCTGGTATCAAAGTATGTTGAACATGAGCCAAGAAATTCTGTTATTGGAACATGGAAGCTCAGCTTTTTTGTGATCTCAAGGTTTTGAAAGTGACTTTCATGCTACATGGCATGCTGATGTGTATAAATACCAAGAAGGGGGCAACACCTCCAAAAACACTGGAACTAAAAAGATAGATGAGGCCAGAGCAATAATATAATGGGTACTATCCTACTTACCTTGCATGTGGCCAACCAGGATTTAAACTCTGGAACATCATATGAACCGGTGGTTCCATGAGTAATTTCTGGACACATACACAAGAGTAAAACCTGAGAAATTCCAGGTCTGACCCTTAAGCCAAAAATAATAAAAATATATGAGTGCCAAAGCTAGAAAGGGTGAGCCCCGGCAAGCATGTGGTATCATATCACAGCACTCTCCATTAAGCTCCCCAGTCATCACTGGGGTGTCTCAATAAAAGAGTGCCACCTCAACCCCACAAGAGTATGTGCAAGCACTGAAAATAAAGAAGTATAAGCATAGTGATATTGAGCACTGTGACCAAATGTGCTAGCACCACAACTAATTGTGTAAGCAATGTGGCCTGATATGCAGTTTCCGGTGAACTCTAGAGATAAAAATGTGCAATAGTTTGTGGCGTAGGCTCAAGGGTGAGTATTTTACTGATATACTTCATGGTCTAAGATGCCAGTTGGTGCTGTATTTATTGGAAGACTTGATGGATTGGATATCTATTCTGGCATACTCAAATTTTATTTGGTTATCTGACAATATGGTGCATTGACAAAATAATTGTTCCAAACTATCCAGATGTGAACAGTAATATATTTTGTGGCGATTTTAAAAAGCCACACAATATACATTTTTGCCAGGGGGCAGTGGTGGTGGGAATATTGCACTGGTAAAGGAGGGGAGGTGTTCTTTTCATGACTAAAACCCAACTATAAACATGTTTGTAATCATGGTGCTTAAATAAAGAAATTATTTTTTTTAATGTGTAATAGTCATAACAACACTGACCTAAGGAAATGGAACAACATTCCATGTTCATAGATTAAAAGAATCAATATCATCAAAAATGATCCATTCCTTTTTTTGGATCTGTTTAGTAGAAAATTCTAGCAGATAGTTTCTCTTGAGTCTGAATTCAAGTTAAAACTAGGTTATAGAAAATATTTAGCTTGTTATTTTAGTCCCATATGCACCAGTAATATCATATGGAATTGTTCTTTTTTGCATAAGCACATTAAAATGGGGAAATCTTATATATGGAAACAAGTTCTTATCTAATAGGGATAGGAACTCATAAATTTTATATTGTAGTGGGGTCTTTCACCCAGGACATTTGTCATAGTGACTTGGCTTAGGCTTCAGACAATCAGACAACAGTCATTCATCTCTAAACCTTGAATCTCATCTATGGAACCAGCACAGTTTTCTGCACCAGCACCAGAAATTGAACTTCTACCAGGCAAGGCTCTATGGCTGCCCTGGCACTGACTTGTTCCAGAGTGGATTCATATGACAACCTGATGACTTGAAACAGCAACAACTTGCTTTCAGGGCAGGGTTCTCTGCATTGCCACCTAATATGAGATGAAACCAGAAGAAGCTCTATGAGACCCTGATTTCAACATAAGATCTGTGCAAAATCAGGATCTCTAATTACAGAAACCTGACTGTGACAACTATGATTGAGAAGAACTTTTACTGGGACCACAAAGAAAGACTTTGGGGTTAGACAATTTAGTATACCTGGAGCCAGTAGTTGGTCTTATGACAGGTCTCCCTGTTTTTAGGCCAAAGATTTTTCCTTTCAATTTCCCCAACTTTTGCTGAGCTGACCCAAAAAAATGAAAACAAGCAAACAAACAAACAAAAAAAATGCCTACACACACCACCATTTTTTTCTTTTTTTACTTTTTTTAAATTTTTTTAAATTTCTTATTTTTCATACAGGGGCTCCCACCTTTTCCATATAACACTGAGATATGGATTACTTTGTTTCACCACATATTTCTGCATTTTTCTATAAAACTAAGAGAAAGGAATAAAGAAAGGCTGATGGGGGCCAAGTGGTCTCAGATGTATTGGTGGAGAAAGAAGTAAGGACAGAACTAAATATCCAAGCCAAAGACAACAACAATAAAATCAATACATTTAAACTTTAACAATTTAACCTTAAAATAGGCCTATTATACTGGCATGCCAGGGGGCAAAAGGTGATGTTATAGGATGTACTCTGAATTCATTGGTGGAGGGAGGTCAACACTGGTGGTGGGAATAGCCCTGATTCACTGGATAACTGAAATTCAACTATGAATGGTTTCAATAAAATAAAATTTAAAAATAAATTAAAAATCAAAAAAAAAGAAAGAAATGGAAAAAGAGAATAAAAAATAAATTAATAAACGGGGTTGAAAGATACTCTAGCAAGCATGTAGGTTGTTTGCCTTGCATGCAGCTCAGTCAAGTTTTACTCCTGGTTCCCCAGGTGGGCCCTAAAGTTCCCTCTGGAATGAACCCTAAGCATAGAGACAAGAATCACCTTGAGCACTGCTGGTTGTGGCTCAAAAAAGCAATTGAATAAAATTAAAATGAATACTCAAAATACAAATATAAATAATGATTTTTATTTCTGCCTTATCAATCTCTGATATATTTTGTCTATTTTCTTCAGTACACAGGTATAACAAGACTGGCGGCCACTGGATTACACAATCTCGAAAGCAATGCTGACTTTGTTCTATTTAATAAAAGAATGCACAACCTAGTGATAGGAAAAAAGTGGAGGTTGGAAAGAAAATATACAAGAATAATTGCAACCAACTCCATCAAAATTTCATAGGTGATATGAAAATAAATAATAGAAAGAGATGCTTAAATATAAACGTGTTTCCATTCATTTTCAGGTTTTATTTTTGGTTTTTGGGACACACCTGGTAATGCTCAGAGATTACTACTGGCTATTCACTCAGA
Organism: Suncus etruscus; assembly: GCF_024139225.1. Lineage (NCBI taxonomy): Eukaryota > Metazoa > Chordata > Mammalia > Eulipotyphla > Soricidae > Suncus > Suncus etruscus. The sequence goes on from NC_064853.1 coordinate 92,513,690, forward strand.
AATTGCTCCTGGCTTGGGGGGCCATATGGGATGCTGGGGATCGAACCAAGGTCTGTCCTGGGTCAGCCACGTGCAAAGCAAGCACCCTACCACTGCGCTACTGCTCCAGCCCCATATTCTCCACTTTATGTTAGTGAGCTCCATCTTGGTTTGGCGTAGAAGAGGACACATTTTAAAATCTTGTCAACGAGCACTATTTGTGCAAGTATTTACTTATTTATTCAGCAAAATATTTATTGAGTATCAATTGCAAAAAAACAAAATCCCTTGTCCATTCTAGTCAAGGAGAATACAGCTTCGACTAAAAGGAGACAGACATTAAGAAAATAATTAATTTGAATGTGTTTTTCCCACCATTGGTTGCAGTGTAATTGGGAAAAAGTGAATGGAATAAATAGAATAAAATTTGTAAAAGGCACAAATGATAAGGACTGAGGATTGTGTTCTATATAGGGTATCAGAGCAGACCTCACAAAATAGACACCAAAGGACACAGGATTGAAGCAATCAGTTATGGGGCATCAGAGTAGTTTTCAGAGTGTACAGGCCCAAAAGTTCTGTAGGAAGCCCATGTGGCTGGAACAGAGAACAGGGTGGCAAAAGCAATGTGAAAAAATATTTTTAAAAAAATGTGGGATCAAGATTAGCATATATCTCTTAGCAAGAGTCACTACTTTACAGTAAGTCTCCAAATAAGTGAGTGTGGATATCAGTATGTCCAATGTGGGGAGGGAATTAGTAATAAAAATACAGGGAATAGGATGAGATGCTTTCAGAAGGAAAACAAGCAAGCACATTAAAATGAATAGTTTAGATCTGGGCAATCCACGTAATGGCAACATTTAATAAAATGTGGTGCCAACTTGCAAGAAATTTACAGTTCAGTAGCTTTCTTTAAAACTTACAACCAAGTTTATCACTCACGGTATAGCTAAGGAACTTGCTTTATAGGTAAAGTGCTTTAGGTAAGTCAGAATTTAATCCCAGATCTTTTATGGCTAAGCCTCATGCTTTCTTACTATAAAAACACTGCCTACTTAAGCACAGCACCTCTTTTTGCTTTTGTAGAAATTAACTTAAGCCAGTTTCATTTAAAAGGATGATCATATAAAATTATTTATAACTATTAGTTTGCTTCTTTTAGCAGAACAAGAACTAAAGACGATGTGCTTAACTGTTTCTATAAGATTTTAATTGTTAAGAGTCTTGATAACATAAAATAAAAGTCTCTATTGGATGCAAAAACACCATACTTGTTTCAAAGAATTCTATTTGATTTGTGATATAAGGCGAAAAGGAAGTGGAAATTCTAACTACTTAGAATGATGGCTCCATTGATGCAGAACAAATACTTTTTCAATAGTTAAAAACAAGCAAGCAAACAAAACTTAATATAATCCCGCATTCCCATTAGATTTAAAAAAAAATAAGTCCCTAAGCATTTTTAATGTAAAGAAACAAGTTTAATAATACTTTCTTGACATTTTGTTGCAGCCACCAATAGATGTAGAGTACTGAAAGTTTCAGAGGAGAAACAAATCTATTAAAATAAATCATGAAAATAGATCTGCTATAATGAGTTAATGCTCTAGAATTAATATTATGGCAAAGCTAAAATAAAATCTGTATAAGGTTAAAATTCACCTCAGGGAGCACCAACACCTTCTGTTTTTCTGCTATAGGGCAGGAATGCCTCAGGGAGTAGATAATGAAACAAAGCAAATAAACAAAACAACAAAATTCATGTAAGTATTCTTTCACATTTGTTAGCTCCTTCTTGGAGGACCTGAAAAATTTCCCTGCAGTTAAAAGTTGTTCCTGTCTTCTTATCATCCTTTGTAATCAGATAAGTAAGGGAGATCACCAGTGCCAAGTACTAGCCCTGGAGCAGTATCAGGCTGAGAAAAAAAAAAAAGAAAAAAAAAAGCTGCTTACTTTACTCACCCTTGTCTTGGGCATTTTCACCTCCTGAAGCCCTTTTCTGCTTAAAAAACTACCATTGATGATTCTCCTTAATTTACCTTGTCTGATTGAATTCAAGAAAAATGCCCATGGTACAATCCTGGGCTTCCAGTGTATATGTGTGTGTATGTATAAATATATATGTGTATGTATATGTATATATGTATGTATATGTATATATACTGTATTTATTATATACTATATATGGCATCTGTTTATGTTCTGGATTACTTTTAATTCTGCTCATGACATCAAAACTTTATAGAGGAGTATTTTATGAAAGCATCCTTTAGGTTCATGAAGTTGTTCCAATTCAAACTGAAAAAAGTAAATATAAAGGATATTTTAGTCAGGAATGGGAAACAAAAGCAATGCTGGCTAGAAAAGAGTAGAATTAAAATTCAGTGCCGGGCTATAAAATAGATGGTGTTAGGGATTGTGTAAAAATGACTGTCAAGGGGGAATTCTTATTTCTTTTGAAACCTACAGACCATCACTTGTCCATGGGCCTCAGTCACAAAACTGTAGTTCAGTAGGGGATTTGCTTTTATTGAATCATTTTTATTTTTCCCTCTTTCTTCCTCTAGACACTATGAGTAGAACAGTAGTTTTCAACTTCTCAGGCTAGCAGTTTTCTATGAACCAATGGTTGAAGCCCAATGACCAAATTTTCCTCCAGTTACTAAGATCTCCAAACATGAGCAAATCACCTAAGACCATCCCCTCACAGATGCGTTTGAGCCTGTCTGTGGCTTACTCATTAACCATTAAGGGATGATTTTTACTAAAGAACTGTTCTAGCATTTTTGGAGAATAACCCAGTTCCATGGAAGAAAGTGTCCTTTACCCGGAAAAAAGATCTAGTAAGATATCATTGCTATCTGAAAACTTTTCTTTCATTCAGATCACTTCCAGAAATCGGTATAGATTTCTTTCTACCTTTGCAAGAAGTGATTCGTAGAAAACTGTTTCATTTCTCCCCATTTTATTGTTCCAAATATAGACATGTCTCCTTTTTTTCAAAACCATTTGAACTTATTTCAGAATCTCCATTTTAACGTGTCAGATAGTGACTGTTTCTTCTTGGTATCCTATTCTCTGATATTTGCCACAAACTGACTTTACTGGAATACACTTGTACAACCATCAGGCAGGCTTTGGCTTGGCCGTGCTCCTTGGAAGTACTATTGTCTCCAACTCTCTCAGTAAAATGAAGATAACCTAATGAAATTCTAGTGCAATCCTGGTGAAATGTCAAAGTTTTACTTTTTCTCTCTTTTTTTTTTTAATTTTGGTTTTGTCTTTATTTGGAGGCTACATTCGTACTGGCTATGCGCTCAGAAATCGCTCCTGGCTTGAAGGGACCATATGGGATGCTGGGGATCCAACCCCAGTCCATCCTAGGCTAGCTAGCGCTTGCAAGGCAGATGCCTTACCTCTAGTGCCACCTCTCCAGCCCCTTATTTTTTTCTTGTGATGGACTTTCAAGAGTAGTTTGTATGTTCCAAGAGGATAAGTGCTTTTTCTTTTGTTATTCTTATTATTTCTCCTTTTATTGCTTTGTGCTCAGAGAATATGTAGTTCTGCTAGAATATGAGTTCTGCTTTCTGAAAATAGTTAAGATCTTCTTTTCAGAGGCATAATACATGGTTACTGTTCTGTGCGGTACGTGTTTGAGAAGACTGTGCTTATTGTTTTTCTGGATGCAAAGTTAAATATTAAACAGGCTAATCGAGTTATTTAAAACTCTAGATCCTTTTTGCTTTTGTCTAATTATTTTGTTGTTTTCTAGGGAGCAGTCTCCCACTGTGATTGCAGACTGGTCATTTTTTCCTTATACTTGTAACTGTTTTTGATTTATTTACTTTTAAAGTTATGTTGTTAGATACATAATGTCCGTGACCAAATTATTGTGGCCATTTTCCTTCCTACATATGGAGAACACTTTTTTATTTATCCCTTTCATGCTTTCTTCTTGGAGGTGTTTTGTCTTATGCTAATTTAATCAATATCTAAACTTGATTCTTGTAATTCTTGTCCCTAATTTTAAATTTATCTAAGTAATATATTTTAGCTATCTCAATAAAATATAGGTGGAATTTGGTTTGTTTGATTGGTTGGTTTGGTTTATCTTAGTTAATTTGGCTCAATTAGGTTGGTTTTGTTTGACTTTTGGGGACCCTCTCCTGCAGGACCTTCTCCCCAAGGGATCATCTGTCCTGTTATTTTGAAACTAAACTAACTCCTAACTGGATCTATGAGTCATTGCATATAAAATTAGCATACAAAACTCCAGGTGTTTATTAACTTCTGTTTATTTATTTAACAGCTTCAAAAAGATAAATTTGGTTTCCACTGTCTCCTATATGTATGGTCCAGGTCTTTTCCTTCTCTCTCTCTTTTTTTATTTATTTATTTTTTGTTTCATTTTGGTGTTTGGGTCACATCAGATGGTATTTTGAGATCACTTCTAGCAGTTTTCAGGGGGATCGTATGTGGTTCTGAAGATTGAATTCTAATAAGCTATGTATATTTTAGGCATCGTATCCTCTGTAGTATCTCGCCAAACCTCTCTTTGGTCTTTCTTTCTGGGAAAAGGTCACACCCAGTGATGCTTAGACTCTGAGACTATCATCTCTGTGCAAAATGATACTTAACAGCTATCTATAAAAAGTCACAGCAAACTTTATTCTTAATGGTGAAAACTTGAAAGCATTTCCACTAAGATCAGGAACTAGAAAAGGCTGTTCATTGTCTCCACTCTTATTCAACATAGTTTTAGAAGTCCTAGTAATAGCAATTAGACTGATATTGTTTTATGTTGTTAATACACACAGTCAAAAATATGCAGAAACTACAAAGAATAGATGTCACCCAATGTAAATTCCTCTCTCTTCTGTTCCTAATCTTGCTGTTGACTTCCTCAAGAAATTACTATGTTAAAGCTAGTGCATTGTGACTCCTTAGAGAGAGCTGGTACATGTTCAACCTTGAGGTTAGGCTTTTTTCCACTCACTCTTCCACTTTTTCTAAAAGAATTATTTTTAAAATTTATTTTAAGAAAATGCAACACATAGTTGACATAGTTGATCATAAAACATTAGTTTCCAAAAGGGAAAGCAAAGTTTTGAAAAAGTAATGGAAATAAAAATAAAATGGAAGAAAAGAAAGTTTTTTAAAAAATAAATAAACAAGAAAAAATACAGTAGCAAGCACATTTGTGAAAATTTTATCTTCATTGAAGTCATTAATACAATGGCAGAAGATTTAGTAAGCTCTTGTTGTTAGCTGTTCATTTTGTTAAATTGATGTGTTCCTATAGTGATAACAGCATCAAGCAAATTAATTTGTCCAAAAATTCAAAGCATAATTACTGATGATACTACAACTTTTAGAATGTGTACTCATCTGCCAGGCCTACTGAAGAAGGAAGATATGGGAGGAAAGCGTCTGCACTCTCTAGGAGAAGTTCTGGTGATACCAGCCCAAAATTGGTGTACCTGATATTTGGTCAGATTGGTGTCCCTGAAGGAAATCATAGAAGGTTAGTGATTTGACAGGGTCATTATTGGTAGAATAATGAATCAGAATCACCAGAAACGATGATTCTGGGTGATGGAGGCAACAGGCGTGGCTTCGGCAGTGTGTGGGCTTGGCCACATCTCTTCATGAGATGACCAGCTTTTTGCTGTGTGAGCTAGTGTACTGATGGTGTCGTATAGCTCGGTTTGCATCTTGTTTGATAAAAGCGTGAGTCAATAGAGCTAAACCAGTTTGAACATGGTACATTCTTTCACTTTTGTGTATTTTGTATATAGATATTTGAGAGGGTCTCCCAAGGAGTATTCCAAAGGTTGCATAATCACACCAGGAAATTATCAATCATTGGTAGTTCAATACAAGGGGTCCAATGTTGTTTGAGGATCTGTGTTGCCAAGGATTACTGGTGCACCCCAGTAATGTGGAGGCTGCAATTGGAGATGCTTAAGGGGCAATGTGGTGCCAGAAATCAAACTGCAGCTGGTATTGTGTGCAAGGCATGTATCTAATCCCTTTCCTGTCTCTTTGGCTCTATTTTTTGCATCTGCGTTTAATTATATAGTATGTACTTCTTTCAGTATACTGCAAATCTATGGAGCCATTCCATTTCTTGGTCAATTATTATTTTAATTTTTAAGATGATAAATAATTTGAGAAACAACACATTCATATTGTTGTCTTATCTCCTCATTAGCCAGTTTCCTAATATTTCCTATTATTTATTTTTCTTGCAGTGTTTTATAGTTTTTTATACAATGCAAAATATGATTTTCCTTTTTTTTTCACAAAATGTAGTATAGCATATACTTACCTTTTAAATTAATAGTGTATCTCAAGGGTACTTTTAGTATCTTACCCATAGAGTTTCTATTTTTTTTCCTTTGGGATAGGGTGCCTCTCAATATTCTCAGGGTCATATAGAACTAGGCATTAAATTTAGATCCTCAGCCTCTGAAGGCAGTCCTTTGAGAAATATCTTTGCTCTTTAATTTTTGTTTTATAATGAAATGAGACTTCATTATTTAAATATATATATTTTATATTATTTTACTCAATTTGCAAGCATATCTGAGCAAGCACATCACTTATATGTAAGAATATTTGTAGGAGAAAATTCCAATGTGGAGTTAAATTTTATAGAAAAATAAAATATACCAATTTTATCAGTTATAGGGAGATATTTTATTTCAGTATTGTGCGAATCCAAAATTTCGATTATTTTCTTTTATTTAAATAATTTTTTTTATTTTAGACTGTGGTTTATAGCTTTGTTTATAATACAGTTACTTCTTATAGTCAAGATTTTAACAGCTGTCCCATCACCAGTGTAACATTCCTTCTACATCTGTCATCAGTTTCCCAATCCACCAAAGCCTGCCACTTGGCAAGAACGAATACTTTATTAGTATAGTTTGGTACAACTAAACAGAAATGGAATTAGCAAAAACACTTTATTAAAAAATATGTGAAAATTGTCATATCTTTCAAGGACATTGTTCTGTCATTGCCACTCTGACAATTGTCATTGTCATGGTCCACTAAGCTATATATTACAAGTTGGGCATTCTGTTGATTTTGTTTGTCAAACTTATATGCCTTCTACATTTCACATTTAATTTGGTGTATTACTACTAGGAAGTTAGTATTAAAATAATGGGGGTGTCATGCAGCCATGTAAGTAGCCACAAGGTCCATGACATTGAAGATCTGTGAAGTAGGGCTAATGAGCTGCTTTGTCATTTGTGGGAGCCTTCTTTAGGGCCTTAGTATGATCAGCTTTGAGGCTGGTATATCTATGAATTTTTTCTGCTAGTTGTACCTCTCTTTTGAGAGTTAGATGAACCTATGGCATTGGCACTTGTGCAGTTGTGACAGAGGCTCTGAATCATAAGCGTGGCTGCTTGGACTTCTAGAAATACAGAGATTTGAGGTGTGGGGGGAAACTTGGCCTGAAAATGTCAACCACAAAACAAACATACCTGGAGTTTGTTGGCAGCTGAAAGTTTCTAAAGAGACTAGTGGAAAAGCAGTGAAGCTAGGTCATTGTATGTGGATGCAACTATAGGGTCTGTAGGATATCTGTGTCCAGTCTTTAGGGCTTCAGCAGGGCAGGGAGTGAGAGGAGGCTTGCCCTATTCTCCTTTAAAGTGACGTAGTCCTATCAGCTTTGAGGATGGCATGTCCAGGAGTTTTTATTGCTAATTATGCTTCACTTTCCAGAGTTAGATGAATATGCATTTGCTGCTTGAGCAGACATGGTGGAAGGTAAATTGATTTCCTGGTGTGCAACAAAAGTAAATTATTTGCGTACATCATTTTCTGCAAGCTAACTTTCTACTAGTACAATTGCTGTATCAAGCCTATTTTGAACTTCATAAGTATTGCCAAATTGTTCTAACTGCTCTTTATATACTGATCTCACCAGCATTTTCTTTACATCAATGTAATATCATGAAATTTAACTTCACTAATTTCGCTGGTGAAAATTTTCTAATTGTGTTTTAAGCTTGTCCTTTTTTACTATAGAACATATTGTTAAAAATCTAAAAAACATCGATATCATCTATTTTCTCTGAGGGGTTTTTGTTTTATTTTGGTGGGCCTTATTAGTGGTACTCAGAAATTACTCCTGTTTCTGTGAAGATAACACTCTTGGAAATACTCAGGGACCGTATGCGATGACAGGGATCAAACTTACATCAGCCATATCCAAGGCATGTTCCCTATCTTCTCTACTATCACTCCAGCTCCAATAACTTTTCATTTTTGCCCTCTTTCCTACTCTACATTCCATTTGTTTAAGTTGATTTACACAAAGGCTTCTTTTGAAGTTTCTATTGACAGGAATACTAAGAATATTTGTCTTTGTATTTTTTCGAAGTCCTCAATTGTTTGTTATTACTTTGGTTTGGGAGCTATAACCAGCATTGCTCGTAGGGTGTATAGGTATTATGCAGTTCTAGGAATCATACCTGGGATCATCACCACATGAAGATCACTCAATCATTGAGATATTTTTCTGACCCTTTTCATTTCTGTACTTTGATTTGTTTGCTTGTTTGTTTTCTGGTGGGGGCCACACCTGATGGCACTCAGGGGTTACTCCTGGCTCTGCACTCAGAAATTGCTCCTTGTAGGCTCGGGGGACTATATGGGATGCCAGGAATCTAACCTGGGTCCTTCCCAGGTCAACCACATGCAGGGCAAATGCCCTGTCACTGTGCTATCTCTCTTGCCTTGTACTTTTTTTTTTTTTTTTGGTTTTTCGGGCCACACCCGTTTGATGCTCAGGGGTTACTCCTGGCTAAGCACTCAGAAATTGCCCCTGGCTTGGGGGGACCATATGGGACGCTGGGGGATCGAACCGCAGTCCGTTCCGTGGCTAGCGCTTGCAAGGCAGACACCTTACCTCTAGCGCCACCTCGCCGGCCCCTGGCCCTTGTACTTTTATTTTTATTTTATTTTATTTATTTATTTACTTATGGTTTTTTTTGGTTTTTGTTGTTGTTTTTTTATGTTTTTTAGTTTTTTTGTTTTTGTTTTTGGGCCACACCCGACGGTGCTCAGGGGTTACTCCTGGCTATCTGCTCAGAAATAGCTCCTGGCAGGCACGGGGGACCATATGGGACTCCGCAATTCGAACCAACCACCTTAGGTCCTGGGTCTGCTGCTTGCAAGGCAAACGCCGCTGTGCTATCTCTCCCGCCCCGTACTTTTATTTTTTAAATTTATTTATAGGTAGTTAGAATACTGTTACAGTTGTTTATTTTTACAGATACAATAATCTCTTGGAATTCTCTGATATTAATTATGCTTATTTTTAAATTCTTCTACTATCTGCTTTATTTTTCCAAGAATGTGGGCTGATCTTCGGAAATCTCTGTACACCTGCTTGTTGGGTTCACTCTAAGCCAGCGTCAGTGAATGTGGGAGAACAATGGGATATATTGCCAATAGCTTACTAGTATCTTGTTTTTAGAAGTTTCTGGGACTTGGGAAAGAGGTAAAGTAACTAACTGCCTATGGTGGTAGGTGGGAGCAATTCTTGCCTGAGCTTCCAGTGCATTTTCACATAAGCCCTCTGACACAATTCTTATGATCCAGTATAAAATCCAGTGGGAGAAGAGGATCTATGAGTTTGTCCCGATAGCAGCATGTAACTCCACATTCTAATGTGTGCCATGGAAACCCTTCATGTCGCAGTAGCCCCTCTCTGACTTTGTCACCAGAATAGTCCCCTCATTGGATGAAGACTCTTCTTGTGTATGATCCAGGTCATATTTCCTGAAGGTTCTTTCCCCCACTAGTTGATTTTATGTGATTGGTTAGATTTGAAGTTTCTTTACTTTATCTCATATTGAGGGATTCTTTAGGCTTTCTGCCTCATCACATTTGGCTGTTTCTCAGCGTTGCTACTGATTCTTTATTTTACAGTTTGCTTCTGCCACTTGGCAGCAGTTTTGATAGTGGGAAAGGTATATCCTTAGCATCCTAAGCTGATTTCATTTTCACAAATTACTTTGAAAATCCAAAGCTAGGAAAAAAGTTGCATGCTTGCAGCCATGCACGTAAATTATGTAAACTTGGTAGTGGATTAGCATGGTATGTGGCTCATAGAGGGCATCCACTGTTGTTTTGCATACAGAATATAAGGGAAGAAAAAAAAGTTTTAGAATTGTTTTTCAATTTTTTATCATTGGGAATAGAGTGATAGTGCCATTTACATTGATTTTATTGATGTACAATAATGTATTGATATGCAAGTTACATGCAAAATTATTACAAAATTATTACCCAGCCACCAAAGTGTCCATGACCCTCCACTCCTCTCCCTTCATCATCTCTGAACTGACCTTTTCTCCTCACCAAACCTCCCCATTATTGTTGATTGACATTTATGGCTTTGGTTTGTACTGTTAGTCACCACCTATGTGTTCTAGACTCCCCACATCTGTTCCCATATTATTTCTAGTTCAACTCACTGAATAATCTGCACATATTCAGAAGGCTATTTCAAAGTGATTCAAACTAAGAAGAGATGATAGAGAAATATTGGGCATGTATTATTATTTACACAGAAAAGATTCTTCCAAATACTTAATCGTCTAAAGCAATAGTTTATAAATTTGTGATATTTATTCACTTATTTATATTTGTTCACTTATTATTACTCTTTTCCTTTCTTCTCTTCTTTTTGATGACTAGAGCTCACACACTTCATAGCAGTAGCTGCCATGACTCAAACACATGCTCTAGTAGTGACGCTAAGGCACACTTGGCTGCCATGCACCAGTGATGATAGTTCACTTTGCTGAAACTCTAGTGATCACAAATCACAGTGTTTCTGGAGTCCCATCTATATGGAGAAGGGTGCTGGGACTCAAACTCCGGCCTCTTGGCTGCAAGGCAGCCATTGATCCATTCCCTAGCCTTGAATAACTATCTTTAAAAAAATATATATGTTTCTTGGAAATGTGTACAGATGGCCAATTATCACCTGCAGAAACCATTTTAAATATTAAAATAAGTTATCTTGTGATCTTGATTCATTTTAAAGGACATTTTACCTTAAGACACCATTAGGCTCATGTTTTTAGTTACTATACTGAAACATTGAAGCTTTGCAAAGTGACTCAAGATTTGCAAGAGAAAGAACTGCTCTTCTGAAGGTGTTCTGCCTTGAAAGATTCAAGAGCTCACTTCTGCCTTCCAGTATAAATAGTCCAGGGAAAGGACTCTTACCATCTTAGTCTAATAGAAAGCTCAGAGCCAGGATCCTTGCCACCTGTGTAGTGGGGACAGAAATGAAAAGGCAGGCAGGCAGCAGGAAGCTAGAAGAGAAACTTCTCTGCTCCTCATTTAAAGAGAATAGGAAGCATTACATAAATATTTTCTTCTAACAGCCTTGACATCTTACCATTTCATATCCATAGTATGAAAGATTAACAAACACCTAACTACCTTCCAGGCAGGGGAGAGCTCAGGGAAAAGTGATATGACAAAGTTTTCCAGTATGTGCTCATGAAAATGGTCTAGGAAGAGAACAGAGAGGCAATGCTGGTAGCTGGTGAGCAAAGAGACCAGTGCTGGGCCAGATGCCCTGTGAGTGTCAAGCTCCATAGTCTCTTCTTATCTCTATTTTCTAAGCAGTAACATGAACATAGTGGTCAGTATTAAACAAAATTATAGACTTATTTAAAACTCACAGTATACAGACAGAAGAAGGCTCAGAGGACAATAATACATGTTTTTTGCATGTGGGGGTCCCAGCCTGAAACCCTGGTAGCACATGATCTCCCAAACACTGTCAGGTGTGGCCCTCAATCCAGCATACTCTGTATTTAGTTCTTGACATACATAAAGTACTGAAAAAAGTTATGTTCTTTTTTTTGGGGGGGGGGCCACACCCCGTAACGCTCAGGGGTTACTCCTGGCTATGTGCTCAGAAGTTTCTTCTGGCTTGGGGGGGGGACACCATATGGGACGCCGGGGGATCGAACCGCAGTCCTTCCAAGGCTAGCGCAGGCAAGGCAGTCATCTTACCTCTAGCGCCACCGCCCAGCCCAAAACTTATGTTCTTATTATGATTAATTTCTTCATACTTTCTAGCCGCAGTGCCCTTGTTAGCTAAGTCATTTTTAATATGTGGTCTGAGTATACTGTGATCCTCTTAGAGATACCACAAGGTCAAAACAATTTTCACATATATTATTTTCACGATGGTGGTAAATAGATGACTTGCCTTTTTTATTCATTCTCTCATGAATGCACATGGAGCTTTCCAAAGGCTGCACAGCATGTGATAGCACAATAGCATAAATACAGAAGGTAGGAGAATCCTACTTACCTTCTTTGAAGCTAAACAGTTAAAAAATGTATTTGAAAAAAATGTACTTAAGTTTTAATAAAATTCTACTGACATGCAATGAATTAGCTCTTCTTTGGAAAGATTAAAATGTAACTACACTATAATTTTCTTGCTACTAATATAAGACAGTTACAATAAAGAATCCACATCAATAACATCTCTTTGGGTGCATTGAGGATTTTTGTTTATTTTACTGCTTTGGGGTCATGTCCTTAGGTATGGGTTTCGGAAATTTCTGGAGCTACTTGTTGTTTAGGAAGGTTCTTAATAGTGGTGTGAGGACCACTGGCACCAAAGGATCAAACCTAAAATCTTACTTAAAAAACATGGCTTACAGTCTTTTAACTCACCTTCCAAGACTCCTTGAAAATGGTTAAACATCCTTGAGTGTGACCCCCGATGGGGGACCCCCGACCCGCGGGGGTGTGAGAATGAGGATCACGAAGTAATTCGTGGGTCACGAGCGGGATCCGACCTGAAATGGAGGAAAGAGGCTGAGAAAGAAATGAGCTCAAGTCAAACGGGCTGATCAAGAGCTGAGGTTTATTGGAAGGGGGCTAGTTTTTATAGTTAAGCAAAATACGGAAGTAACAGTCACTACTTTTCCATGGTGTCTATAGAAAAGTAGGGGGGTCGTACAGGATGGACTTTCCAGTTTTACAGCATACCCTTAGATCATACAGACATTCTTTCACAATGGTAGCTTAACAGGATGTGATCTATATCTTATCAACTCAGAAGGTTTATTGGAGCAACCTGTGGCTATTGCTAACTGAACTATGTGGCTGTTCTTTCCTTTAGGCCCATGGGGAAAATGCCACAGTACAGCCTGTCAGGTACGCAGGCCTTTGGTTTCTCAGGCATCAGAGACTCCATTTTGCTCTCTAAGTCTTATGGCTTCCAACACTTGAGCCTAAATGATAGTCCAACAGGGAAAGTTTGATTCCTGGCATTCTTTGTGGTCCCGTAAGCCCACCAGGAGTGATCTCTAAGCTCAGGAAATACCAGTAAGCCCTGAATACCAATGGATGTGTCCAGAAACCAAAACAAACAAGCAAAAAAAATTATATACAAAGGATATTAACCAACAAAAAACATTCAGAAATAATGCTTTAAATTAGAAGAAAAAACATTAATAGGAACATTTCTTTTTTTTTTTAATAAAAGGAAATTGAGTTTCCAAATGATCCTACAATACCGCTCCTAGGGATACACTCTGGGAACAGAAAAACACAATACAAAATGCCCTCTGCACTTCTATGTTCATTGCAGTACTATTTACAATAGCCAGAATCTGGAAGCAACCCAGGTGCCTGACAAGAGATGAGTGGCTAAAGATATAGTGGTTAAAGGTTTTTCTATATGATGGAATACTATGCAGCTATTAATAATGAAGTGGATTTTGCTTATACATGAATGGATATGTAGAGATTTATGCTAAGTTAAATGAGTCAGAGGGAGAGGTATAAATATAGAATAATCTCACTCACTCATCACTGGGATATCCAGAGACTATAGAGATGAAAATCAGGAGGACCATTCCATGGTAGGTAGCTTGCCACAAAGAGCAGAGAGTGTAGTTAGAGAAGTTCTAATATGAAAATAACATTCATGGTTGACCCTTTATTTGCAGTAGGACAAACCACAATGTCACAAAAGAAAAGCAATGGTTGTGGGAAGAGTGAGAAGTAAAATATCTGCCCCAAAGATAGAAAGGAGAGGGTGGGTGGGAGGGAAGGGTAAGAGGGAACTGATGACATTGGTGTGGGAAATGCACACTGGTAAAGGTTGTTATACATTGTATGACTGTAACTCAATCATGAACAACTTTTATCTATGGAAAAACTATTATAAACAACCTTGTAACCATGATGTTTAAATTTAAAAAATATTTTATAAAAGCTTTGATATACTAAAAAATTAGCAATACTGTTAATAATAGGGTTTCATGCATACAATATTCCAACACCACATGATTTACCTAAGTGTCTTCTTCCTGCCTCCATTGGCTCTGTGTTCCCTCCCACCTCCTCATTTTTCCTTCCTTCTTCCCTTCCTCCCATTTTATGGAAAGCTCAGTTCTTTAGACTATTTAGTTCTCAGGTTCTTCTGCTTCTGGCTAGTTAATATTGCACTACTATGTTTCTTTATATTCCATATTTGAGAGATATTACTCACTATATGCCCTTCTCCTTTTGACTGCCTTTATTAGTATGATGCTTTCCAGTTCCATCTGCATACATCAAGAATGGCAGTCCTCAATCACCACACATTTACCTTCTCAAACACTATGGTAAACTCAGGTCTATAATCTAGTTCTCTGGTTCTGTTGCCTTTGGGCATTTCCTATTTTTGTACTCTGTTTCCTTATACCCTATATTAGCAGTATACTGAAGTGTCATGTTCTCTAGGAGATTGGTTGAGGTTTGATTCCCACTGAGCTTCCAGACAGAAAAACGCAGTTCCCATTCCCCTGTCCAATTAAGACAGCAAGAGTGATTCCAGTTGTAGAGATCTGCAGGAAATAATTCACACAGTGAAAAGGTACAAAAATGGGTTCAGGAAATCCAGTGCTCAAGGAAATCAAACCACAAAAGCTTTCTACTCCTAAGATAGAGTGCAGTTCAGTGGAAGAAGACTGAAGAATGAGCCTCAGCCTTCCTCAGATTCTTGCTTTTATTGACAAGAAACAGGTATCACCCCAGGGTGGGAGCAGAATACCAAGTAAGGAATAATACAATATACTATCACCATGTCACACCCAAGGGTGGAGTACAATTATTGATAAGGGTATATACAGAAACATAGTAGTGGAATATCAACTGGCCAGAAGCAGCAAAACCCGAGTACTAGTCTATAAAACTGAGCTTTCCATAAAGCCAGGAGTGATTTCTAAGCATGTAGTCAGGAGTAACCCCTGAGTATCACCGGGTGTGGCCCCAAAACCAAATAAAATAAAAACGAATCCTATTTTTTTCGGCCCCCAAATTCTACCAGAATCACCCTGAATTGAAGCATCAAGCAAGTGCCCCCTAAAAGCACAGTTTTCAGTTTCTCTGGTCCTATCGGAGCTTTCCAACCCAGTAAGGATAATGATTTGCCTTTTGCGGAATGAGATGGACTGTTGTAGTTAAATGTAGTTAAAAGCCTAAACAAAAGTGTTTTCCCCTAACTTTATTTTTCCCTTAACCTCTTCCTTTGAAATGTAAAAGCCCACTTGGATTCTTGGATTACAGGATCTCTTCCACCTGGTGGGTGGGGCTCTGGAGAAGGAAGGAAGGGAGGGAGGGAGGGAGGGAGGGAGGGAGGGAGGGAGAGAGAGAGAGAGAGAGAGAGAGAGAGAGAGAGAGAGAGAGAGAGAGAGAGAGAGAGAGAAAGAGAGAAAGAAAGAAAGAAAGAAAGAAAGAAAGAAAGAAAGAAAGAAAGAAAGAAAGAAAGAAAGAAAGAAAGAAAGAAAGAAAGAAAGAAAGAAAGAAAGAAAGAAAGAAAGAAAGAAAGAAAGAAAGAAAGAAAGAAAGAAAGAAAGAAAGAAAGAAAGAAAGAAAGAAAGAAAGAAAGAAAGAAAAAGGAGGAAGCTAGTTTGGGACTTGAGAGAGAAAGCATGTGGCATACAGGTAGCACATGGCAGAGAAAGGCCATGAAGCATAAAAGCAGAGGAACTCCAATGAAACATTAATTGACTGGCTTGGTGTATTATTTCTCCACTGCTACCCTGCTTCATTGGACCCATCCACCTGAGAGGTTAGAAAGATGGTGCCTCACATCACAAAGAATGAGAATAAACAGTGTTGGCGGGGATGTGGAGAGAAAGGAACTCTTATCCACTGCTGGTGGGAATGCCGTCTAGTTCAACCTTTATGGAAAGCGATATGGAGATTCCTCCAAAAACTGGAAATCGAGCTCCCATACAATCCAGCTATACCACTCCTAGGAATATACCCTAGGAACACAAAAATGCAGTACAAAAATCCCTTCCTTACACCTATATTCATTGCAGCACTATTTACCATAGCAAGACTCTGGAAACAACCAAGATGCCCTTCAACAGAGGAATGGCTAAAGAAACTGTGGTACATATACACAATAGAATATTATGCAGCTGTCAGGAGAGATGAAGTCATGAAATTTTCCTATACATGGATGTACACGGAATCTATTATGCTGAGTGAAATAAGTCAGAGAGAGAGAAAAATGCAGAATGGTCTCACTCATCTATGGGTTTTAAGAAAAATGAAAGACATTCTTGCAATAATAATTTTCAGACACAAAAGAGAAAAGAGCTAGAAGTTCCAGCTCACCTCAGGAAGCTCACCACAAAGAGTGATGAGTTTAGTTAGGGAAATAACTACATTTTGAACTGTCCTAATAATGAGAATGTATGAGGGAAATGGAGAGCCTGTTTAGAGTACAGGCGGGGGTTGGGTGGGGAGGAGGGAGACTTGGGACATTGGTGATGGGAATGTTGCACTGGTGATGGGTGGTGTTCTTTACATGACTGAAACCGAAACACAATCATGTATGTAATCAAGGTGTTTAAATAAAAAAAAAAGAAAAAGGAAAGAAAGATGGTGCCTGGGGTGGCCTCCACCCGACTTGTGGACCCTATTTTTATTTTACAGACTGTTAATCAGAATAACCACGATTACAGATCGTTAATATAGCAGGTAGGGCACCTGCACAAGGCTGACCCAGGTTCAATCCCTGGTGTCCCATATGGCCCCTCGAGCACTGAAAAGAGTAATTTCTTTCTTTTTTTTAATTTTTTATTTTTAATTATGAGACCAAAGATGCAAAGAGAGGACAAGGTAAAGTAACAATGGAAGGAAAATCACCCACAAACAGAATTCTCAGAAGTCCCCTTGCTGCTATCTTAACTTTGAACTTTCAGCCAAAGAACATTAAGAAAAATAAAACAGAACCCGTGTACAATTACTTTGTCCCTCAAGTCCCCAGATTTCCATGCACATGCATATTAGTTTAACCTCAAAAGTTTAAGTGGGTTGTTTTTCTTAAGGATTAGAGTCATAGGAGCACAGTAAAAATGGTGTTAGAGTGGTAATTGTTGTTTGCATAAGCCCACCAAAATATGAGAAACATGGAAAGGAAAAGCCTTGGCCTAAATACAAGGAGACCCTATCCCTGAAGTTTCATGGCATAAGACCAACTCTAGGCTCCAGGAAAACTAGTTTGTTCAATTCAAGTCATCATGTGTAGGGCCAATACACTTTTATTTTTCACACAGTCTTTGTTGTTGGCATCATGTTTCTGTATTAAAGATCCTGTAATCTGCATATCCTACATTGCAGTCAGGATGAAGTGGAGCGTCCTCTAGTTTCACCTCACAATTAAAGACAATGCAAAGAACCCTGTCCTGTAAGCAGGTCTTTATTGTTGTCAAGTCTTCTTAGTGTTAAGGAGCTCTCTTTTGAGCAGGTCAATGTCAGAGCAGCGGTAGGGTTTTCCCTAGTAGAGGATTGCTTCCAGGTGTTGTTATAAAAAACCTTGGATGTTTCATAGATAGCTTCCCTGGTTCAGGGGTGAATGGAGAATGCCCATCCTTCTGAGGCCTGTGCCAGGTCATTATATCACTGTTCAGGGTGTAAGGTCCCATTGCACTACAACATTTGTGTGTTCCAATCTCTATTAGATAAGAACCTATTTGTATATATTTTCCCATTTTAATGTGCCTATGCAAACAAGGAACAATGCCATGTGGTGTTATCGGCGCATATGGGGGCTGTAAGAACAACTCC
Source organism: Suncus etruscus (assembly GCF_024139225.1). Taxonomy (NCBI): domain Eukaryota; kingdom Metazoa; phylum Chordata; class Mammalia; order Eulipotyphla; family Soricidae; genus Suncus; species Suncus etruscus. The sequence continues at coordinate 92,531,813 of NC_064853.1, forward strand.
AACAATCCCCATGGCATGGTTCAATCATAAGCATTAAACAAAGGGACTCTTTCACCAAAATTTCTTATTGAACAGCTCACAAAGAGAAGAAAAGATAAAAAGTGGGTAGAATCGTCACTGTATAAGGGAATGTTTAGTAAGAGTTATAGCTGTTAAGGAAAATACACATAAAATATTCAAAAGATATATGTGTCCATTTTATGTCTTTTCAAATAGTTGGGGGTTGTTAAATCCGATGCATGACTTTGGTCTGTGATTAGGACTGCAGTACTGAAGTTAAAAACAGTAAATGTGGGGTACTGATGGTTGGGTGTGAGAGAGTTAAGGAGTAAAAATGAGCTTTGTAGGGGTGTGCGAAAGGACAGAATACAAAATGGACATTCTGCATACACAAAACATAACTTAAGAATAGGGAATACTATTAATATATACTGTGCGGCAGGGGCGCTAGTCCCACACGGTTTTGAACATGTAGACTGGTAAGAAATTGCCAATGACTACCTTAGTGCAACCGAGCAAATCTCAGCACACTCCAAGTTAGGACCCACCTTGTCTGGCCGCCTGGTCTGGCACCCAGGGAAGGCCTGAAGGTCGGGAGCAGAAGAGGGAATGGCTAGGGGCCTATCAAGGCTCCCAGCACCCCTAAGCTAGGGAAAAGGCCTTCGACATGGGGTCTTTCCAAACTCCATACTGGCTACAGCAGGCCTTCAGATCAAGAAAGGATTCGGTAGAGAACCGGAAGCCAGGATCTGCCCACCCTCCGCCCTGTGCCCTTCCCACCCTAGTGCTGGGGGAAAACAGGGAAAGCTTGGGACCCCTCCAAGAGGGACCACCCAACACCCACCTTTTCTGGCTGCCTGAAGACCGGGAGCAGAAGAGGGGACGGCTGGGGGTTTATCAAGGCTCCCAGCACCTCCACGCTAGGGAGAAGGCCTTCGATATGGGGTCTCCCCAAACCCCCATGTCTGACAAGAGTAATTTCTGATCCAGTAATGTATCCCCTGAATATCGATACCAGGTGTAACCCCCAAACAAGCAAAAAACCAATTCAAAATTCATTATTATTTTATCTTCATATACAAAGGTATAGTCATTTGCAAAGTATTTCTCCAAGCAGTCATACTATGTTTCACTTTCACTGGCTTCCTTAAAGCACCTTCTACTGGCACCTAGTTTATAGCATCAATCTAGTCAGTAATTTAAAAAAAAGAAAACAGACAAAAACAACAACAAAATCCAAAATTCTATGTAATAAATACCAAGTATATATCTCTGGCTTTATTTTCAGTTTTTTGGGGGGTTTTTTGTTTGTTTGTTTGTTTTGTTTTTGTTTTTGGGGCCACACCCGTTTGATGCTCAGGGGTTACTCCTGGCTAAGCGCTCAGAAATCGCCCCTGGCTTGGGGGGACCATATGGGACACCGGTGGATGGAACTGCAGTCCTTCCTTGGCTAGGGCTTGCAAGGCAGACACCTTACCTCTAGCACCACCTCGCAGGCACCCATTTTCAGTTTTATCTGCAATAAAATAAGCAACTATTTTGTTTTATATGTGTCAGATCCATTTAAAATACAACCTCTTCTATGGTTAAGTAGACCAGACTTATGACTGCAATAAAATTAAAATGACAGAAATAGGGGCCGGGCGGTGGCGCTGGAGGTAAGGTGCCTGCCTTACCTGCGCTAGCCTAGGAGACGGACCGCGGTTCGATCCCCCGGCGTCCCATATGGTCCCCCAAGCCAGGAGCGACTTCTGAGCACATAGCCAGGAGTAACCCCTGAGCGTTACCGGGTGTGGCCCAAAAACCAAAAAAAAAAAAAAAATGACAGAAATAAAAACCTCCATACATTAAAAAAAAAAAAAAAAAAAAAAGAAAGTCTACCAGGATATAGTATCTGAAGGTAAGAAAATTCCCAGAATGTTAGAAAAGAAACCAGATCAAGTTTTCTACTGGATAAAGAAATAGATTAAAAATGAAAATGTCCTTTTCACCAGATGGGAAGAGTAGAGAAAGGAAGGGAGGGTATGAGAGTGGGAAGTTGTGAAAGAATAGAAGAGAAGGGGAAGATAAGAGGAAAGGAAAGAGAGAGAAAGGAAGAGAAGAGAGGGAAAAGAAAAGAAAAAGGTGAAGGGAAAAAATGGGGAGATAAGAGGATTGGGGGCCGGAGTGATAGCACAGTGGTAGGGCATTTGCCTTGCATGGGGCTGACCCAGGACATACCTGGGCTTGATCCCTGGTATCCCATATGGTCGCCCAAGCCAGGAGCTATTTCTGAGCATATAGCCAGGAGTAAACCCTGAGCATCACCAGGTGTAACCCAAAAACAAACAAACAAAAAAAAAGGAAATAAGAGGAATGAAAGGTAATGCAGTGGTAGGGTGTTTGCCTTGTATGCGACTAGCCTAGGATGGATCACAGTTCAATCCCCCCCCCCCCATATGATCCCCCATGCCAGGAGCGATTTCTAAGCACATAGCCAGGAGAAACCCCTGAGGTTCACTGGCTGTGGTCCCCCAAAAAAGGGAGAGAAGAAAAATGTGAGGGGAAAGGAGCCGGGGATAGGGGAGAAGAATTGAGGAGAGTTGATAGCTGCACAGAACACCATGGCAAATAGGCATTCACATGTGAAATGAGTGAAACAACTGAAAGTCATGAATTTACAGTCTGGAGAATAGCAGCATCTTTTTTTCCTTATAAAATCTTTATTTAAGCACCATAATTACAAGCATAACTGTAATTGGGTTTCAGTCATAAAGAGAACACTCCCCTTCACCAGTGCAACCTTTCCATCACCAATGCCCTCACCCTCCTCCCCATTCCCCTGCCTGTATTCGAGACAGGCATTCTACTTCTCTCACTCATTAACATTGTTGTGCTAGTTGTTAGTGTAGTTATTTCTTTAAAAGCATTCACCACTCTTTGTGCTGAGCTTCATATTGTGAACCAGTCCTTCTGGCCCTTAAACTCTAATGTCTCTGGCCTTATCACAATAATGTTATTATTAAAAAAAATAAATGAGTGAGACTGTTATATGTCTATCTCTCTCCCTCTGACTTATATCAGTCATCATAATAGATTCCATATACATCCATGTATAGGAAAATTTCATGACTTCATCTCTCCTGACAGATGCATAATATTCCATTGTGTATATATGTACCACAGTTTCTTTAGCCATTCCTCTGTTGAAGGGCATCTTGGCTGTTTTCAGAGTCTGGCTATTATATTTTCCTTTTTTTTTTAAGCAGTACAAGCAATTTATTTAAACACTAGTCATTGTAGAAAAATTCAAAACCATATGCTCTTTTAGCAGTTTTTCACAAATGCATTTGACCCATGACTTGGCTAGACATACAAGCTTCATAATTTACTCTAAATTTCAAATCCCCTTGACGTTTAAAGAAAAGATCTTCATTAATGAGGTTTACATGAATGAAAACGTTAGAAGTTGATATCGGTTAGCACAGGGCTTCGGAACCCTCCGAGCATTCCCCCTAATTTTCAAGTGACTGACTTTGCTAATCATTTCAAGAGTAAGTTGCACTGAGAACAAATCATTGGTGTTTGCATTCTGGGATTTGCAAAAGCAATGGCGCAGTCACTTTGAAACAAACTTTGGTAACTAGCTCAGAAGACAGATTTCTGCAACCCTGAAAATCCTGAGGGGGTGGAAAACAGAAAAGGAAAAAAAAAATCAAAACCAGAGTCTGCCTATTATAAATAGCACTGCAATGACTATTGGTGTGAGGAAGGGATTTTTGAATTGTATTTTTTGTGTTTATAGGGTATATCCTTAGGAGTGGTATAGCTGGATCATATGGGAGTTCAATTTCCAGGTTTTGGAGGAATCTCCATATTGTTTTCCATAAAGGCTAGACTAGATGGCATTCCCACCAGCAGTGAATAAGAGTTCCTTTCTCTCCAAATACCAGCCAGCATTGATTGTTCCTGCTCTTTGTGATGTGGGCAGACTCTGTGGTGTGAGATAGTACCTCATAGTAGTTTTGATTTGCATCTTCATGATAATTAGTGATGTAGGGCATTTTTTCATGTGTCTTTTGGCCATTTGTATTTCTTCCTTGACAAAGTGTCTGTTCATTTATTCTCCCCAATTTTGATGGGGTTAGATATTTTTTCTTCTAAAGTTGTCAGTGCCTTGTATATTTTGGATATTAGCCCCTTATCTGATGGGTAGTGGGTGAATAGTTTCTCCCATTCAATAGGTGGCTCTTGTATCCTAGGCACTATTTTCTTTGAAGTGCAGCTTAATATACTCCCATCTGTTTATCTCTGCTTCCACTTATTTGGAGAGTGTTGTTTTCTACTTAAAGATGTGTTTAGTCTCAATGTCATAGGGTGTTTTACCTATGTGTTGTTCTATATATCTTATGGTTTCAGGCCTGATATCAAGATCTTTAATCCATTTGGATATTACCTTTGTGCATGATGTTAGCTGGGGGTCTGAGTTCCCGTTTTTGCAAGTGGCTAACCAGTTGTGCCAGCATCTTTATTTCAGGTGCCTACTTTCATCTTCCTCTCTTCTGGAATCTTGTTCATTCACTCTCAGGAAAAAGACATATCTTTATAGAAGATGCTAGAAAGTGTTTGCCAGAGTTAATAGCCACCAGGAAGGAACTCAACCAGAAAAGGGAAAGAGAAATTCTTATAATTGAACATCTCAAAAGTTCATACAGTAGGTAGGTTTAAAAGAATAGTGTGGAACCAGAGTCCCATCCCACATCAACTCCACATGTGACAGCTCCCTGTCCTTATTGAGAAGAACCAAGGAAGCAGATTAGACCAAGCTATAGAGACTCAGTGCTAAGGGAAAATATGGGATATCAGTCACTTCTAACAGCTTCTTTAGCCACTCATCTCAATCTGCCATGAGACTCCAGGCAGAATTATTCATATAGAAAGCCCTGCAATTATCTACCAAAATTTTAAAAGTCAATCAGTGAGTCTATGAAATGAGAAAACCCAAGTAACCAAGTCTTAAGCAGTTGATATACTTAAGAAATTTTTTGGTTTTTAGATCTTCAAAATATAGATTATTTTTTAACTAAAAACAATGGAGAAAGGAAAACTTTTTCCTTTGTTTATATACATGGCCACAGCATCTATTTCAAGTTTCTTACTAGGAATCCTAATAAATATTTAAGCCATTCTGATTTACCTTGCCAGCTGGTACTTAAGGGGAATTAGGCAGTGGATTACAAAGATGGTTTCTTCAGAAGCTTTGAAGTCTGCTGAGCTAGGCTCTACCATCACAAGAATGTCTCTTTCACTTCCTTTTCTCCTTTCTTTTCTAATCTCTTGTTAAGAAAAAGTAGCTATAAACACACCAACCTGTGTTGCTATAATGATTTTCTTAGTTAACACTGTAGTTAAGGTTCATATAGACTTTTACTGTAATCCCCCATTTTCATTAATTTCCCAAAGTTTTTAACACATCCTCTATTTTAAAGTCCATTTATAAGGATACAAGCTGTGTAATGTTCTGCCCATAAGTGTTACTTATAAACGGTAACTTAACAAAAGTAGACATAATCATCATGGCTGAATATTACTTGGGAAAGACATCATCTTCCAGGGAATCATCAAAAACTTAAAATGCCAGGAGAGATTAACAAAGTGCTATCTATAAGTCTACTTGGCTCTTTGGATTGAATTTACTAAGATAACCTCACAATATCAAAATGTCTGAAAAATCTACAAAGGATAGGGATTTTGCTCAAAGGATAAACATTATTAACTACACACATTTTTATGTACTTCAGAAGAACATACAAGAACATACTATAGGTTTTAAGGATTAAAATTAATATCCTTCTTATTTTAATTATAAAATCAAACATACTTAAGCTTTTTACCACACAATACTTATATAAATAACTGATAGGGGTCCAAAGAAATAACAATGGCTTAGAGCTCTGACTTGCAAGTTACAAGCATATGTTCACAAGTTCAAATCCCCAGAGTCCCACATATGTAAAATACAGTCTTGGCAGCTATTCAAGTCAAACAGCCCTACTATCTATGCTCACCTGTACCTCAAGGGGCAGCTGCAAAGTGCACAGCCAAATGCATGTAAGTAGCATGAAAACCAATGTGGCATCAGCAAGTACCATAACTTAAGTTTGGAATGTGAGTCCTGGATAACAAGTATGAGAACACCACAACTAAAGAGGTGCAAAATTCTGAACAACATAACTAAGGTCCCTGAACCCAATGTGCAAACTCCAGCAAGAAACACAAATAAAAATGTACAAGTATCAGAGCTAGGTATGTGGGTGAGACCAGTCACTACAACAACGAAACAAAAACAATAATAACAATAAATGCAGTAGGATAGGGTATAAAAGTTAATTAAAACTAATATGCTAGCAAACATTTGTTTTTGTTTGCTTTCTCAATTAATTTAATTTACTTTAGTTAAAGTAAATGGATCACATAGTTGACATAGTTTCTCTTACTATATTTCTTTCCGGATAAGTGAAACAAATATTGAAAAAAATAGAAAGAAAAAAGGAAGAGATGAAAAAAATAAAAAAGAAAGAAGAAAAATTATAGAGTAGCAAGAACATTCGTGAAAATTATTGTGTTTTCATTGATATCATTAAAAATGGCAGACGATTTAATAAGCTCTTATTGTTAATTGTCCATTCTATTAAATTGGAGTTAATTTAGGGATGACAGCATCAAGTAATTGAAGTTGTCAAGAAATTTAAAGTACTATTACTAATACTGTTACTTATTTTTAGGAACCTGTACTCAGCTGCAGGGCCCTGGAAGAAGGAAGATATGGGAGAAGGGCCTCCATATTTGCCCAAAAATCTTTGGCAATATAAGCCTAAAAAATAGTGTCCCTGAAGTGTGATCAGATTGGTGTTCCTGCAGGAAATCATAGAGTGTCTGTGATGAGGCAGAACCATTGGTAAAAGAGTAATTCTGGGTGATGAAGGCAGCAAGTGTAGCTTTGACAGCGTTGAGGCTTGGTCTACCCTCTCCTCCCAAGATGCCCTCTCCTTTCTGCTGCCTAGCCAGGCTTGCCCATAATCTTTCACTGCTTGGTTTACATCTCTTTGAAGAAGAGTGTGTCTATGGAGCTGGCCTGGTAAATATGGCAGCTGAGTTTTCACTAGCAAACATTTGTAAAAATCTTGAATTCATTTTGGTCTCACATAATCAATATCGTAAACTTACCTTAACTTTATCTATAATGCACATTCAATAAATTTCTCATTTAGATATAATTTGGGGAGGGTTGGGCCACACTCAGTGACGCCCAGGGGTTACTTTTGGTTATGCGCTAAGAAATTGCTCCTGGCTTGGGGGACCATATGGGACGCCGGGGATAGAACTGCAGTCCGTCCAAGGCCAGCGTGTGCAAGGCAGACGTCTTATCGCTTGTGCCACTGCTCCAGCCCCTAGATATAATTTTTACTCAAAAAATCCAACATGCTAAAGTAAAGCATGTAAATATGATAAATCAAACTTTTACCTTGAAGTTATGTCTAAACCAAAGATTTGATTCTACATTTACGATTTGATTCATAAATGTGTTTACTCTAGGATGTCAAATTTTTCTAAACAAATTAAAATACTAAATATGCGGGGCCGGGCAGTGGCGCTAAAGGTAAGGTGCGCCTGCCTTGCCTGCGGTAGCCTTGGACGGACCGCGGTTCGATCCCCTGGTGTCCCATATGGTCCCCCAAGCCAGGAGCAACTTCTGAGCGCATAGCCAGGAGTAACCAATGAGCGTTACCGGGTGTGGCCCAAAAACCAAAAAAAAAAAAAAATACTAAATATGCACCTATGTATTTATCAGCTAAGTATTAATTATATGGTTTGATTTTTAACAACACTGTACATTGATTTCTAAATTCAGAGAGAATTAAAAGCTATTTATTCACTAAGTGAATTTATCATCCTAAGCAGATGAGTAGAGTAACACCTTATGCCTAGTTATCTTTAGAATACAAATGATTCTTCCTTCCTAAGCAACTTTTCTGCATTTATTCTTTCCTGAATTTGAACACGTGTCTTCTACCTTCAGAAAATTTAGAGTAACCTACTTCTGACTAATCTATTTGTGCTTTTTCCATGTTCTTATTATTGTCATCCCAAAAGTACCCTCAGAGTTACCAACAACAAATTTAGTGGCCTCTGAACTATATAATGTGTAAATAAATTCTCCTTCTTCCTCAAAAATATATAAATAAATATTTTTAAATGGCATTTGTTTTCATTTTAGACTAATTTAATGTTAATCTTTCTCAGGACAAGGGTTGTAACTTTTACTTTTTTCAACTCCATATTTGCAATAACCTAATAGTGTTTCTGCTGGTTTGCATGGGCTCAGAAATCATTCTGAGCTCCTCAACATGTTATTTCTTGAAAACGGTTTTGTTAAAATAAAGACAGCTGTAAAGTTTTTATTAATTATTGCCTTGAAAAGTAGAGTCATTTTCTTCCCTTCTGCAAATGGTAGATATTTCATTCTTGACCACTGGAATAAGTCAGAGGTAAAATTGAGCTAGAGAAGGGCCTTTAAGAAGAGTAGGAATTTCTACTGTGTACACTTGGAGCACTAAGCTACTCTATTATCCTTAGAGAATTGACTTGCCTACTGATGCTTTTCAGTGAAAAAGCTCAAGGCATATGAATGGAAGAGTGGGTCACATGTAAATAATATCTGACCAGACATTGGAATAAATTATCTTTACTATTCAGCTTGGTAGAGACTTCAGATGACTGTAGCTGATATAAAACTAAATATACAGGAGATATCTCAAGCAAGAGTAAATATGCATGGAGACCTATATATTAACAAGAGGATTAGTTGATTGCTTAGAACCTAGGACTAGCAGGTTTGGAAAATAAAAGAGAAATTACAAAATCTAAGGAAGATGTAAATATTCTTCCTTAGTGGTCCTATTGAAATAGGTGCAGAGTCTGTACTGAAATAGGTACTGAAATGGTCCTGCTGAAATAGGTACAAAGTGTTCCAGATATCTTGACCAGTGATTACCAAGTCAGGAAAGACACTCTTCACTGAGGATGACTCCTTTTGAGGTAACAAATCAACTCTTTCACCTCTCTGCCACCTCAATGACTGCATAACTGGGCCAAAAATGATAAAATGAATAGAACTTATACTACAATGTAAGAGTATGTTTTCTTACTTTACCCAGAATGATCTAATTAATGCAACTAAACATCCAAGTGGCATAAAATAGTCACATACGATAAAAAGTCTTTGAGGAAAAGAATAAAACTTGCGATAAGACAGACACTTAGCAGATGATTTATTACATCAGACACTTTCAACCCTGAAGGGAGGGATTCATCCTTACTGGGAATTCATAGTTATTCCAATATAGCTTTATTTATCTGTCAGCCAGGTCTTTGTCTGGCTCTCTATTCAAGTGCATAAAAAATTCTACATTTACTATCATGAGATTATTTCAAACCAAGGAATTGATTTTACATTGAATAATATACAACAACCAATAATGATCTTTTATTTTGACTCTAGAAGTAACTTCACCTGGAAATAACCAACCTGCTAGAGTTAGAACTACTAGATCACTACTAGATCTACAAGAATTTCTTACTAAAGGATCAACTACCATGTTAAAATAGATCTCTTTGAGATACTGTTCACCAGCACAAAGTAAAAGCAAAAAAAATATGGGGCAAGAGCTGTGGCATAGGGCGTAAGGCATCTGCCTGCATGTGCTAGCCTAGGACGGACTACACTTTGATCCTCCGGCATCCCATATTGTCCCCCAAGCCAGGGGTGATTTCTGAGCATATAGCCAGAAGTCACCCCTGAACATCACTGGTGGGGCCCAAAAACCAACCAAACAAACAAAAATACTAAAAAAAATGCCTGCTTTTTGTATCTAGTGGATAGAAAAAATATGTATACATAGGTAAGATTTTTTTTCTCACCGTTGTTAAAAAGTCTATTTTTAGAATATTTTCTTTCTAACCCTGAGTCTAAATTTTACAGGACAGAAGTCGTAGTATTAAGAAAAGTACTATTTTTATTCCAGGAAATGGCAAGAGTTTTGGATACTATTTCTGTTTGTATTTCTTTGAATTTCTCATGGAAATCACCTAGCAGGCAAAACAAAGGACTTATTCTGATATAGGGTGTATTATTTGGTGTTGTGCCATACACCCCATTATTGGCAGTATTAATAATCATAGTGTCTAAAATTAAAAATAAAACTTTTAAAAATGGAGTCACTATATTGGAGGAACTGGAAGAATATGATTATTTTTATTAATAACTTTATTTAAACACCTTGATCACAAATATGATTGTAGTTGGGTTTCAATCATGTGAAGAACACCCCCTTTCATCAGTGCAACATTCCCAACACCAATGTCCCAAATCTCCCTTCTCCCCACCCTACCCCTGCCTGTACTCTAGACAGGCTTTCTACTTTCATCATTCACTCACACACATTATGATAGTTCTCAATGTAGTTATTTTTCTAACTGCACTCATCACTCTTTGTGGTGAGCTTCATGTCATGAGCTAGACCCTCCTTCCAGCCCTCCTCTCTTTTGTCTCTGAGAATTATTGCAAAATGTCTTTTATTTTTCTTAAAGCCCATAGATGTGTGAGACTATTCTGTGTCTATCTCTCTCCCTCTGACATATATCACTCAGCATAATAGATTCCATGTACACCCATGTATAGGAAAATTTTATTACTTCATCTCTCCTGATGGCTGCATAATATTCCATTGTGTATATATACCACAGTTTATTTAGCCATTCCTTTGTTGAAGGGCATCTTGGTTGTTTCCAGAGTCTGGCTATTATAAATAGCAGTGTAATGACTATCAGTGTGAGGAAGGATTTTTGTATTGTATTATTGTGTTCCTAGGTTATATCCCTAGGAGTGGTATAGCTGGATCGTATGGGAGCTCAATTTCCAGTTCGTGGAGTAATCTCCATATCCTTTCATAAAGGTTGGACTAGACAGTATTCCCATCAGCAGAAAATAGGAGCTCCTTTCTCTCCACATCCCCACCAGCACTGCTTGTTCTCATTCTTTGTGATGTGTGCCAATCTTGTGGTGTGAGGTGGTACCTCATAGTTGTTTTGATTTGCATCTCCCTGATGATTAGTGATGTGGAGCATTTTTTATGTGCCTTTGGCCATTTGTATTTCTTCTTTGACAAAGTGTCTGTTCATTAATTCTCCCCATTTTCGATGGGGTTAAATGTTTATTTTTCTTTTCCTTGTAAAGTTCTGTCAGTGCATTGTATATTTTGGAGATTAGCCCCTTATCTGATGGGTATTGGGTGAATAGTTTCTCCCACTCAGTGGGTGGCTCTTGTATCCTGGACACTATTTCTTTTGAGGTGCAGAAGCTTCTCAGCTGAATATATTCCCATCTGTTTATCTCTGCCTCCACTTGTTTGAAGAGTGCTCTTTGCTCCTTAAAAAATACCTTTAGTCTCGGGGCCGGAGAGATAGCATGGAGGTAAGGCGTTTGCCTTTCATGCAGGAGGTCATCGGTTCAAATTCCGGCATCCCATATGGTCCCCCGTGCCTGCCAGGAGCAATTTCTGAGCATGGAGCCAGGAATAACCCCTGAGCACTGCCAGGTGTGACCCAAAAACTACAAAAAAAAAAAAATACCTTTAGTCTCAATGTCATGGAGTGTTTTACCTACATGTTGTTCTATATACCTTATGGTTTCAGGTCTAATATCAAGGCCTTTAATCCATTTGGATTTAACCTTCATACATGGTGTTAGCTGGGGGTCTGAGTTTGCTTTTTTTTCAAGAGGCTAAACAGTTGTGTCAACACCACTTGTGGAAGAGGCTTTTCTTTCTCCATTTAGGATTTTTTGCTCCTTTATTAAAAAACTGGGTGATTGTAAGTCTGGGGAGCATTCTCTGAGTACTCAAGTTTATTCCAGTGATCTGGGGGTCTGTTTTTATTCCAATACCATGCTGTTTTGATAACTATTGCTTTGTAATACAGTTTAAAATTGGAAAAATTAATGCCTCTCATATCCCATTTTCCAAGGAATGCTTTAACTATTCGAGGGGTTTTATTGTTCCAAATAAATTTCAGAATTGTTTGATCAACTTCTTTGAAGAATGCCATGGGTATCCTTAGAGGGATCGTATTAAATCTGTACAATGCTTTGGGGTGTATTGCCATTTTAATGATGTTAATCCTGCCAATCCATAAACAGGGTATGTGTTTCCATTTCCATGTGTCCTCTCTTATTTCTAGAAGCACGGTTTTATAGTTTTCTTTGTATAGGTCCTCATGTCCTTAGTCAAGTTGACTCAGAGATATTTGAGTTCATGTGGCACTAATGTGAATGGAATTATTTTCCTAATGCCCATTTCTTCCCTATCATTATTGGTGTATAAAAAAGCCACTGATTTTTGTGTGTTAATTTTGTAAACTGCCACTTTGCTATAAGAATCTATTGTTTCTAGAAGCTTTTTGGTAGAGTCTTTAGGGTTTTCTAAGTAAAGTATCATGTAATCTGCAAACAGTGAGAGCTTGACTTCTTCCTTTCCTATCTGGATTCCCTTGATATTTTTTTTTCTTGCCTAATCTCTATAGCAAGTACTTCAAATACTATGTTGAATAGGAGTGGTGTGAGAGAGGAAAGCCTTGTCTTGTACCAAAATTCAGAGAAAAGGCTTTTAGTTTTTCTCCATTGAGGATGATATTTGCCCATTGGCTTGTGGTAGATGGCCTTAACTATCTTAACTATACTGAGAAAGGTTCCTTTCATTCCCATCTTGCTGAGAGGTTTATTTTTTTATGAGAAATGGGTGTTGGACCTTATCAAATGCTTTCTCTGTATCTATTGACATGATCATGTGATCTTTATTTTTCTTGTTGTTGATGTTGTGTATTATGTTGATATATTTATGGATGTTAAACCAGCCTTGCATTCCTGGGATGAAATCTATTTGATCTTAGTGAAGGATCTTCTTGATGAGGCATTGGACCTTATTTGCCAGAATTTTGTGTAGATCTTTGCATCTGTGTTCATCAGGGATATTGATCTGTAATTTTCTTTTTTAGCAGCATCTCTGTCTGGTTTAGTTATCAAGGTTATGTTGGCTTCATAAAAGCTATTTGGAAGTGTTCCTGGTTCTTCAGTTTAATAAAACTGTCTGGCCAAGATTTGTAGAAGTTCCTCTTGAAAGGTTTGAAAGAATTCATTAGTAAATGCATCGGAGCCTGGACTTTTGTTTTGGGGCAGACATTTGATTACCATTTTAATTTCCTTAATAGTGATGGGGGTATTTAGCTATGCTACATCCTCCTTATTCAATAGTGAAAAATTATAAAAGTCCAAGAATTTATCCATTTTTTCCAGGTTCTCATATTTAGTGGCATAGTTTCTCAAAGTAGTCTCTGATTACCCATTGTCTCTGCAATATCTGTAGTGATCTCCCCCTTTTCATTTCTGATACAGATTATCAGATTTCTCCCTCTCTAATTCTTTGTTAGTTTTGCCAATGATCTATTAATCATCTTTATTTTTTCAAAGAATCAACTTCGGCTTTCGTTGATCTTTCAGATTGTTTTTTCGGGTTTCTACTTCATTGATTTCTGCTCAGCTTTGTTATTTCCTTCTGCTCTAAGCTTTATTATTTCCTTATGTTTCCCTATTTTTGGCTCCTTATGTTGATAATTTTTTAATTTTATAAGCTGTGTCATTAAGCTATTCAGGTATGTCCCTTCTTCCTTCCTGAGGTGTGCTTGCAAAGCTATAAATTTTCTTCTCAGTACCATTTTTTCTGTGTCCCATAGGTTCTGATAGTTTATGTCTTCATTGTCATTTGTTTCCAGGAAAATTTTGATTTCCTCTTCTATTTTATCTTGGACCCACTGGTTGTTCAGTAGTAGGCTGTTTATTTTCCAGGTGTTAAAGTTTTTCTTCTGTGTCTCTTTGTAGTTCACACTTAATTTCAGAGCCTTGTGGTCAGCAAAGGTAGCCTGTGAAATTTATATCCTCTTGATTTTATGGAGGTATGTTTTATGTGCCAGCATGTAGTCTATCCTGGGATATGACCCATGTACATTGGAGAAGAATGTGTATCCAGGTTTCTGGGGGTGGAGTGTTTTATATATATAAAAGTTGTTTTGTTGAGCTTATCAAAGACTTCTATTTTCATCTGTTTACATTCTTTGAGTAATTTTTTCTGTCTGATCATTTGCTTTAAGGCTTTTTCCCAATCTCTTCTGCTATATGGAGATGTTATGCATGCTCATCTTCTAGCTCACTAATTCTATTATCAGCTGCTGTTACTCTGTTGGAGAGGCTTTCCATTGAGTTTTTCAATTTGTCTACTGAGTTTTTTTAGATCTTTTATTTGACCTGTTATTTCAGTTTGGAGTTTTCTGATTTTTATCTTCATATTCTATTGATTTTTATCAGTTTTCTGTTCAACTTGATCTATGCTTTCTTTGAATTCTGTGAACATCCTCCATATTTCTTCTCTAAACTCCATATCTGAGAAACTAACTAGGTGATTGGCCATTTTCGGGTCTTCATAGTTATCATCTTCCTTCTCTATGCCTGGTTTTGGTCTGCATTGTTTCCCCATTGTCACACTTGTATTATGGGTTTTCCTACATGTTGTTGTAGAATTCATGGGCTAGATGAGGTGCATGGCCACAAAATGAAGCAGAGCAGCAGCATTCCTCTGGCTTTGTGGTGCTTTGTGGGAGGGACAACTCACCTCCAAGGGAGAGAAGCCCTCAGGGAAAAATGCCACACAGGATAAAGTCTTAGGCCAAAGCAAAGAAAGAAAAGTCCAAAGATGTCTGCTGTGCTGCAGACACCCTTTGTGGTAGGTGGACTCATCTCCAAGGAAGAGAAGCCCTCAGAGAAGAATGCTGCACAGGATCAAGTCTTAGGCCAAAGCAAGTAGAGAAAAGTCCAAAGATGTCTGCTGTGCCAAAGAGGCACAGCAACACTCCAGATATGATTATCTTGAGAAGATATTTTTGCTACAGAATAAAGACAGAGACTATTTCTAGAATACACAAAATATATTCAGTGTCTCTGAATATTTCTATTGTAGGTAACAGTGGGAAATAACCAATTAAATCATCATTGTTCAACAAGGACAAGAAAATAATAACCTCAGATTTTCAAAGTATGAAGTTAGCACTTCAGTTCTGCACAAAGATATGGGAAAACTAGAATAAGCATTAAAGTAGCAAGTTGAAGAATATCAATTATGACTTTCAGTCTAGTTGCAGCAGATGGGATTGCAACTGGTTATACAAATCCTGTGTATTAAGATTCTTTTAAAATAATTGAAACTATCA
This sequence comes from Suncus etruscus, assembly GCF_024139225.1. NCBI lineage: Eukaryota > Metazoa > Chordata > Mammalia > Eulipotyphla > Soricidae > Suncus > Suncus etruscus. The sequence goes on from NC_064853.1 coordinate 92,547,164, forward strand.
ACATTTAGAAAATGTAGTGGCAAATTGGTTATAATATGTCATGCAAATTGGGGTGGATTGTATCAAATGTGTCTTATATCTTGTCTCACTTCCTCTTACTCTTATTTTTTATTCCACTTGTAACTATAACTATGTAAAACATCTTATGGCAAAGGAATAATGAGTTTCAATACTGAACTTATTCTTTCTCATAATATATTCTGAACCATTATGGTGCTTTTATGATACTTAATGGAATGCATATCTACAAGAATAAATGCATACACCACATTTCTGATACAGGGGTGTTCAATTCCTCCAGGAAACTTCAGGCAATAGGAATAGAGAGTCATAGAAAAGGAATAAACTTGACCCTTGGGTCACTTTCTAATAAACTACATGGATACAAATTATTTTTCTTAGGTTCACCTCTTCAGAGTAGACAAGGCTAAGAAAGAAACTAAGTAGAATGGCCAAATAGAGAGTACAGTGAGCAAGGTTCTAGCCTTGCATGTGGTTGACCCAGGTTTGAACTCCATATGGTATCTTAAATACTCCTATATCTTGAACACAAAGCCCAGAGTATACCCTGAGCACTGCTAGGTGTAGACCAAAAACAAACAACAAAGAAACTAAGTTGAGTCAATATAGTTTTATAAAATACTGAACAAGATGCTATAGAGAATAGTAAAATATTTCATTCAGTAAATATCTCAGCTTCAGTGGCAACAGAAATAATACTTTTGACTCATAGTAAACAACTCCTCTACTTACCATAAATCCAGATCAGGACAACCATATTCCTTTATAAACTCTTTGATATTTATAATAATAAGTATAAATTACTTATGACATATGACAATTATAAAAAATTTTAGATAAATAATTAAATAAAAATTATATTCATATTTGTTTTCTATTACTTCTGAAAATTACCAAAAAATTTATATCAAGCTTTATATAATGGATGTTTAACTTAGAAATCAAAGAATTAAAATCACTAAATTTTGTTCTGTAGACACAAGGAAGAGTCCAATATTTCTATGGCATGTTGAATCATTTCCACAAGGCTTTGATCCAACTGTCCTCTTTAGACTCTCCCTGTTCTACTTTTAAGATGCTTGTGCTAGCATTGGGTATACATGAATAATTTAAAATAATCTCCCTATTATAAAGGCATTATATTTACAACCTATTTTTCTGCAACTAAAATTTTTTTAAATAATTTATGTATTACATAGTTGCTCATAATACATTTATTCCAAGACCAATCCCTTCACCAATGTAAAATTCTCTCCACCATTGACTCCAGATTCCCACCCATTCCCAAATTTATATCCCTGGCAGACATGAAAAAAATATATCTTATATTGTTTAATAACAAATAAGTAGAAATTAAATTATTTTTAAAGTACAGTAATAAGAACATTTATGAAAGTTAATGTATCTCGCATGAGGTCATTAAGTCATTGTCAGAAGTTTTGTTAAGTGATTTGTTGGTAGTTGATTTTCTATTATTTGTTTTATTCTAAACATCTTAGGTGACTGAATTCATGTTGATATCTAAATTGGTGTGTTTATACTGGGATGACAGTATTAAAAATTTGAAGTTGTTGTGCATATGTAGCCTCAGGTCCAGAAATTCCAAGCTCTATGGCTGATATTGTGGCTTTTATGAGATGTGGTTTTGGCCACCAGGACTTTCAGAAGTCACTTTCAGAAAGGTGACCATACTCACTCTACAAAAGTCCTGGAGGTGTCAGCTCAAATACCAGCATATAATCAATACTGGGTTTTTTATTTATTTGACATCTCTTGCAGAGCTCTGTGGTTGAGTGGTGAAGCTGGGCCATTGTCGAAGTGGCCATTAAGGGTGATGGGTACAGTTGGCATGGCTTTGGCAGGGCAGAGACTTGGCTCACTCCATGTAGACATAATTTTTCACAGCTTACTGTTTATTGCTTTCAAAAATAGAGTTAGTCTATAGATCTGGCAGAATATGACCTCTACATTTTTTATTGTGTAATATAAGATATTCATAAATTCTAGGGATTACAACAGGGCATCTTTGGTGATTAAGAGAATTATAAAGCATTTTTATGCTTACCACAATATTAGAATAAAAAAGAAAGCATGTACATTTTATTTTTTGTTTGTTTTTGGGCTATACCCAATGATGATAGGGATTATTCCTGACTCTGCACTCAGGAATTATTCATGGTGGTGCTCAGGGGACCCTATGGACTGCTAGGGATCAAACAGACAGGCTCTGTGCAAAACAAATGCACCACCCACTGTACTATAGCTCTGGCCCCATGTATATATTATTTTAAGTCTACTTTCATATCTACTTTAGGCCCAAATTCTCAATTTTATTTAGCATAAAACTGTTGGTTGTAATTACATTGACTGATGGCATTTAATTATATCAAGCCAGTAATCCATCTTATTGTAGAGGTGAATAGACAGAAATAAAAATACAAATAGATAATAAAAATTAATAATAAGAGAGGAGAAAGAAAGTAAAAACACAGAGGTAAAAAAAACTCTTCCATTTTATTTTCACATATGAAGCATATGCTTAGTTGTTGGTCATTCTCTTCAAGTGACAGTTAATTTTTTGTTAACTTGACTGAATGAAGTGTAGATGTTTGCTAAAAGCAGCATTTGTAAATTGTTCCAGAGTGTTGCAGGAATACATTAGTTTGAGTTAATAGATTTAGTAAAGAAATTTACTCTCACCAATAAATATCTATCTCTTGGAAGCCAGCATAGAATGAAAAAAATGAAGACAAAAATAACCAGTGAATTCTATTATTTTTACTTGAGCCTGGCCTCAAACCCCCAATCATTTAAACTCTTATTTTATAATTTGTAGATGGCAGATTGTGGGACTTCTTGTATTTATAATCTCATAAGATAATTAAAAATTAAAAATGTATATACATATATATTTTATTAGTTTTCTTTCTCTAGAACAGCCAAATAAATTTGGAGGTCATCCTTGAAAATGAGTGCCTATCTGCTTAAAATTAAAATCTTACTTAAAACAACCCTATTTTAACATTGGATAGAAAACTTTAATAAAATATTTTCAAAAAATTCATAAAGATGACAATAGACATATGAAAAAAATTTCATTGTATCTTATTACAAGTAAAACCACAAATCAAAATAATGAGATGGGGCCAGAGTGATAGCGCAGTGGTAGGGCATTTGCCTTGCACATGGCTGACCAGGACAACCCTGGGTTCAATCCCTAGCGTCCAATATGGTCACCCAAAGCCAGGAGCGATTTCTAAGTGCATAGCCAGGAATAACCCCTGAGCATCACCGGGCGTGGCCCAAAAACAAAAACAAAAAACAATGAGGTATCACTTTATACCTATAGCATCACTATTATACAAAAGACAGGAAACATTTTTGGATGAGAGGTAGGGAAAAGGAAATATTTTATACTATTAGTAGGAGTGGAGATGTATGCAGTTGATGTAGGAAACAGTATGAAGATTCCTCGATAACTTAAAAATTGAAGTAATATATGATCCAATTATCCCAGTTCAGTATCTACCTCAAAAACCAATCATTTATATAAATAATTTTAATCAAATCACCATTAGTTATAAAACTGTTCATGACTGAATTTTAGTCATGCGATTTTCAACATCTATCCCTTTACCAGTGCACAGTTCCTGCCACCAAAGTCACCAGTTTTCCTCCTCACCCACCTCTATGGTAGCAGACGTTCTCAACTCTCTCTCTCTCTCTCTCTCTCTCTCTTTCTCTCTCTTTCTTCTTCTTCTTCTTCTTCTTCTTCTCTTTCTCTCTCTCTCTCTTTCTCTCTCTCCTTTTAAGCCTTGTGGTATCTAAAACAATATTATTGTTCCTGAATTCTCTTTGTGGCAAACTTCCTCCCTTGAATGAGTTTTTGGCCCTTGTCTCTATTGTCTTATGGTATTATTAACATACACTCTTAAAAAACTCATTTTAAGAGCTATATACATTACCATGTTTATGCAATATTACTTATAATAATCAAGAATTGTATACTATTTCAAAGCCCATTAACTACTGAATAAATAAAAATGTGGTCTACATACACAATTATAAACTCTTTAGCTCTAAAGAAAGAAGAGTCAGAGAGATGGTGCAGGGGTTAAAGAGTTTGCTTTGCACAGGCTTACACAGATTGAATCCCTGACATTTCATATGGTCCCCAGAACACTTTCAGGAGTGATGCCTGAGCCCAGAGCCAGCAATAAGCCCTATCACAGCCGGATGTGACCCAAAAACCAAAGCCAAAAACAAAATAAACTACAAAGAAAGATGTAATCCTTCCATTTACAACAATCTAGATGGAGCTAGAATATTTTATGTAAAATGACACAATCCAGACAAAACCAAACACCAAATGATATTACTTATATGTAGTATATAGAAAAAACAGGGATGAAGTAAAGCCATCATAAATGTTTGGTCTGTAAGATCAATTTGTGGTAACCAGAAGAAAAAGAGCAGAGGTTAACTGAGGAGAGAAGGAATTTATCAGGATAAAAGTAGGCATATGTTGACACTCAATGACTCGCAGCTGAAAACTATAATGATACTTCAACAAAAATTAATATCTCAAATAATAATAATCTTGTTAAAATTCAAACTCAAAATTCTGATGAGAGATTCTGATGATCACAGCTAAGTCAAAAATCTGGACAAGTCTGAGAATTCCTTAGCATTATTTGTTAAAAATTATAATGTATGTTATTTTTTACTGTAAATTGTTAGCTTAAATTTTTTTCAAAATAGTTTATATTGTTCTGGATTTTCTAATTTGGGAAATATTAGAAGAGTCTTTGACATACCTCTTCATACCTATAACATCTTTTAGAAAAACCAAAGAGCATTAAGAGGAAATAATTCACCTTATAGGCATCCTAATAGTTACTATCCATTGTTCTCATGTGAATTGTTCATATTTTTTAACCTCCCAAATCTGATCTGTAAGATTAAATGTGATTAAATGTCTCAATTGACAACGTGTAATATTATATTTTACTATTGATCTCAATCCATGTGATTAAAGGTAATTCTACAAGACATATTTCTTTTGAACTGGCAAATCCAACAAAAGTGATAAAGAAATGGCAGGGAGGCGACATCCTGAATATTTATTTGGCACTTCAAAACAAATGGATTGTTAGAAAATTATTGAGATTAGTTGAGCAAGTGTAAGTTCTTTCTTCTTGGCCAGGGAATTAATTATTAGAGAAATAAGACTAATGGTATAAATATTGTTTCCAGTAAAGCTTATACATATTTACTTGAGAAATTTGACTTTAAATTCTCTCAGTGCTTTTAAGATATTGTGCCTTTCTAGTGATGCCAAATAGTTTACTCTGAGGATCTATGATATGGGCTGTGATGTCCAGAATATAGGGAATTAGAGAGCAAACAGGAATCAAATCGTTGTTTCAGGAAGAGATACCACTACTTATTACTGTGTTTAACTGTGCTATTCCCCAATTAACTAAAAAAAAAGTAATTATAACCTAGTTAACTAGGTACCTTTTTTCTCTTTTTTACTTTAAAAAATTATTTTCTATAGTCACCATGAAATTACAAAGTTATTCATGATTGAATTTCAGCCTATTTTCAACACCAATCGCTTTACCAGTGTTTCTTCCCTACATCAAGCCCCCACCCCCTCCAACCTATTTTCTTCCCACCTACCTCCTTCTATAAGAAGTAACTTTATATATAATAAATATATATATGTATATATATAATTATATATATAATATATACATTATTTATATATATACAGTTTTTTGCACTGTGGTTTACCAGCTGCTGTTGTGGATAGCATTTCAAGCGTAACATTTTACTACCTTCATCACCACTCATCCTCCTGGTTAAATGCTTTCCTCCATCATAGGCATTTCCACCATCCCCTTTCAGTCTACCCTGTAGCTCCCTCAAGGAACTTGTTTCCTTCTTAATATAATTCTTATGCTCTGTTTCCATGTATTTGGATATTTATTATTCCACCATTATTTTCTTTATATCTTATTTAAGAGACAGATCATTCCATGTTCATCTTTTTCCCTCTGACTAACTTCACCCAGCATCATACTTCTCAGGTCCCTTTATGTAGCATCAAATTGCATGATTTTATCATATTTGAAGAAATAAGACTACAAATTTTACCCACAAAATTATTTATTCCTAGATAAACTCTTCAGTCTAGCTCTTGAAGTATTTCCTTCTTCAATTGTCCTGGTCTCCATTTTTAAAATTATATATTATTAAACGAGGTAAATATGTTATAAGTCAAATTTATAACTGTTCATACTTGTTTTGTCTGTTTGCAGGCCATGTTTGGCTGTACTAGGCTTGTTCCTGGTTCTGTGCTCAGGTATTATACCTGACGGTGCTCTAGGACCATATGTGGCACCAAGAAATTGAAACTGGGTTAGTTGTTCAAGACAAGAACTTCAAATCCTGTATTACATTCAGTCCCTGTTCATGTTTGTTCATGGGAATTGATAGTGACTATAACCAAAAGAATACTGGTATTCTATTTTTTTAATTTTTTTTATTTATGCTAGCATTTAATATACACTCATGATCTTTTTTAATAAAAATTTTATTGTGATTAAAAAGTGAGTAACAAATCTTTCCCAATAACATTCAAGGTACATAGTGATAATGAATCGGGGGCTCATATCCCACCACCAGGGCATGTTCCTCCCTCCAACCCTTTTCCCAACATAGTGTCCCACATCTCCCTCTTTTGCCCTCCCCCAGTGCTAGTGTAACTATTCCCCTTTGTGTATAGCTTGCTGTAGATAGGGTATACGATTCTGTTGTTGGCTTTAGGTTTGGTGTTTAAGTCTGAAGAACATTTTTTAATTCCACTCAATGTTCCTACGGCTGTTTAGTCCTGGTACTGTTCATTTTTATTTTCCCCCTCAATTATGAGGTAGAACAAGATGATTCAAGTTGTGTGGTTCTTCTGGAAGAAGACAAAAAAAAAAGAATCTAAAAACAAACAAAAGAAAACAAAAACAAAAACAAAACAAACAAACAAACATATCAACAGTTTTATTTTAAAAAAGACAGTAACTCTCAAAAAATAAATAAAAAGCAGCACCCAGCAGCAAAAAAAAAAGTCACCAATATCCCCAAGAGTGAAAAAGAAAGTGAAAAAAATACTGGTATTCTTAAATAAAATTTTAAATCCTATAATATTTTATGACTTACTCAAATGGGTAAATCACTTATGGTGAATTATATGCATGCATTTTGTTGTTGTTTTTTTGTTTGTTTGTTTTTGTTTTTTTCGGGCCCACACCCGTTTGATGCTTAGGGGTTACTCCTGGCTAAGCGCTCAGAAATTGCCCCTAGCTTGGGGGGACCATATGGGACAGGGGATGGAACTGCGGTCCTTCCTTGGCTAGTCTTTGCAAGGCAAAGACTTACCTTACCTCTAGCACCACCTCGCCGGCCCCATATGCATACATTTTGTAAATGGTTTTGGAACCTATATTTACTGTTACCATTCTTAAATAATATTCACTGTTTTTAAGTACTTTGCTAAATAAAATTAAATTCAAGTATATCCACTTCTTTACATTTTCTTTTTTTTTCTTTTTTTTTTTTCAGTTTTTGGGTCAACACCGGTGGTGCTCAGGGGTTACTCTGGCTGTCTGCTCAGAAATAGCTCCTGGCAGGCATGGGGGACATATGGGAAACCGGGATTCGAAACCAACCACCCTTTGGTCCTGGATCAGCTGCTTGCAAGGCCAAAACACCGCTATGCTATCTCTCCGGGGCCCCACTTCTTACATTTTTCAAAGTTAAATCTTTTAAAAAATAGAAGGCAATAATGACACAACTGATTTTTTCAGAAAAAATGAATGTGAAATAGGCAAAATATTACAATATTCTGAGATCAGTGCAAGTTAATCTCTCTTCTCATTTTTCCTTAAAATTAGCAGTAATTACAAATTTTGGAGAAAATAATGTGAGCACATAAAAACGGAATCATTAAAATACTTTTTGAAAATCACTAACAGGAACTGGAAATAGTAAATTCGATAAGGTACTTGGCCTTGCAACAAGCTAAACCCAGATTCAACCTCCAGTAGATTACTAATTCGTCCCCTTGACCATTGCTAGATGAGTTTCTGTACACAAGGCCCAGGAGTATAGCCTGAATACAGTTTAGGGTAGTCAGAACCTTATACAATACAAAGGCACAAAAATCACTAAAAATGTCTATTCAGTCCGCAGGCAACACTAATCTCTGGCTATTTTACTTTCCACCTGGAAATTCTATTATATGAAATATCTGACTAGAGGCACCAACAGTTAGGGACCCTACAAGGAGGAAATTTACTTTACCTAAGAAGTCAGCAACCTAAATAAATATCTTAGCATATCTAGATTTTTCTATCCAAAATAAGCATTCTCATTTAACTTTTAAGAATTATATATAATGGACTGGAGCAGTGGTGCAGTGGTAGGACTTTTGCCTTGCATGCAGCTGACTTAGGATGGACTGCGGTTTGATACCCTGTCATCCCACATGATCCCCCAAACCACGAGCGATATCTGAGCACATAGCCAGGTGTAACCCTTGAGCATCACCAGATATGCCCCCCCAAAAAGAAACAAACAAAAAGAATTACATATGGCTGGAGCCAAAGTGCCAAAGTGATAGTGCAGTGATAGGGCATTTGCCTTGCGTGTGGCTGACCCAGGATGGACCTCTGTTAGATCCCCAGCATCCCATATGGTCCCCCAAGTCAGAAGCGATTTCTGAGCACATAGCCAGGAGGAACCCCTGAGTGTCACTGGTGTGGACCAAAAACCAAGAAAAAAGAAAAAGAAAAAAGAAAAAGAAAACTTCATATGACCTTGTTATTATTGGGAGGAGGGCATCATTCTAACTATTTTTACCAAGAATGTTTTATAAAATTTTACTTAAGCACCCTAATTACAAGCATGATTGGAGTTTCAATCATAAAAAGAATACTCCCCTTCACCAGTGCAACCTTCCCACCACCAATATTCCCCGCCTCCCCCACCCCTGACTGTATTAGAGACAAGCATTCTACTTCCCTCATTTATTAACATTGTCATGCTAGTTGTTGTGTAGTTATTTCCCTAACATAGAACGTTATCTCATAAACTCTTAGCTGTTTACCAATAAATGCACATTTGAATATTAAAATATATTTTGTCTAATTATTTAGGTTACTGTTCAGAGAACTCATTATCTAAAGATATGATAGAACTTGAAAGCATAAACACACCTAAAATGGCTTAAATTAGATTCATGTATATCAATAATCTTCTAAAGGAACATAATGTATTGTTTATATGTATTATTTTAATTCCCTCTCTAAGGTAAAAATAATTCCCCTAAAAAGTTTCATCTTACATAGATCGGCAAAAGCACTTGATCTTCACATTACATCACAAATAAATTTTATTCAGAAAGTTCCTTAAATATGACACAAAACATATTCTTTTGGTGAGAATAAAAACATTATACTACTATATCCTTGATCTATTTTTTTGAATTAAGCTTTACTAGTGTGAACACAGGACATTTAAAAAATAATATTGATATCTATTGTAACATCTGCATTTTATGTAAGGGTTTATATGCATGTAAAGATTTAATATAACAATCTTCATGAGTTCACATTTCTATTAGGATGATCAGGTTAGTTTCTGATTTTAATTTCCAAAATCTCCAAGTTTAAAAAATATTGTATAATATAAATGCATTTTGTGCTTTGAAGATTTTCAAATTTAGAATAATGTCACCAAACTCCAACTACACAAAACACTAACAAATAGGTATTGCTCTTTAGCGTTAAAAGTAAAGTTAAACCTTATGAGATATTTGTCTCATACCAGGTATAAAACCTAGCCTATATACTTCATTAAATTTCATTAACAAGTTCTCTAAGTAGATACTGCTATTTCATTTTACAGTTAAGAAGTATAAAACTTAGTAAATAATGTAGCTTGCTACTATAATACACATCTAATAAACAATACAGTAGGCATTTGTATTGAATTAGGAAAATTGAAATTTTTAGAATACTGGTCTAGCTAATAATAGCAATTACTATTTCAATAATCATTATGGATGCTTTACTACAAAAGTTTTATTATAGAAATATAACATTAATATCACAAATTCAGTAGGTCTGAATTTCTCAAGTAATTTTTGTAGACTATGAAAGTTTCCTTTCAGAAAGTAGCCTGTTCTGTCAATATTTTGCTTCAATTCAAAGCACAAAAGAACTTTCAACTTTGTATTCAAAATGGCATAACAGGAGGCAAGAAATATTTTGGCACACATATATTATACACAATATTGGCAGATAACATTAAACTGCATCTTGTTGTAGTGAATCACACAGACATTAAACAGGATTATCAGTTAAAAAGAGGCGCAACTCTTTCAGATCATAGTAGACCAATCAAATGACTGCATGAAATTCCATAGTGATTTATTCTATGCAAGCTAAAACATGACTAGTATACAGAACCATCAAATTAAAATTTTAAATTAAAACAATCTGAAAGCATCAAAAGGAAAAGAGACAATCAGTGTGGGAGAGGGTGCAGTGAAAAAGGAACCCTTATTCACCTTCAGTGGGAATGGAAGACAAAATATGATGTAGGCTTGTCAAAAAATTTAAATTCTGACTCTCCCAAAACTCCAGCAATTCAATTCCTTAACATCTATCTCAGAAACCTCCTTAAAATTAAATAAAACTTAACATTTATTTGAAAATAAATAAAACCTAAAATTAAATGAAAAAGATATATGCACAACTATTTTCATTGAAGTACTAAGTACCATAGTCAAGATTCAGAAGCAACCCATATCATCTGTTTAATGATAGAGTGAATAAAGAAGTTGTGGGAAAGATACACAATGGAATACTATACTCAACTATATGAAAAGATAAAATTTTGCCTTTTGCTACAATGTGGACAGAACCAAGAGTCATGTTTAGTGAATAAGTCAGAAGAAAAACAAATGCCAGAAGATTTCACCCATCTTTGGTATATAAAAAAAAAAAGCAACAATTTGCATCTCACGATAACAAACATAACTGAAGTTGCCAAATTCTAGAAGGAAGGGACATGAAGAAGGAAAGGAGTGAAATAGAAGTGGCATAAGGACGGTGATGTAGCAACTCTGGCACTTTGATGCAGGTGGAGAAGTGTACCTGTACACCACTACCACCACTAATAAGAATAATAATAAGAAAAATAATAATAATAAATAATAAGAAAAATAATAAGAAAAATTTATATATATACAATAATTATGTTTCTCAAATACAATAAAATGTGAAAATAAAATAATCTTAGTGCACATTTCCAGAAGACAGCAACTAAATGCACAACTTCAAAGTATAAAATAAATAAGAAATTTGTCATCCGGTGTTGCTGGAATTTTTCCCTAGACACAGGAAGAATGAAGAAGTTAGAAATGGCTCTGACTCACAATGAGTTTGACTCACAGTGAATTCTCACTTGACAGTCACCCCCAAGATAGATGTAAGTATATTGCAGCCACACACACACACACACACACACACACACACAAATGCAGCCACACTAGAGAAGTGCCTGAAGGTGAACTGCCATCTAGCCTGGTATGATTCTATCCAGTTGTGAGGATGTGAGATTATCCATAGATTTTGTTCCAGGTTGGTTTAAGTTAGAAATACTGGAATCAACACTGAACTCCAGCATCCTTAAAAGGGATGAACATGATCTAGGTTCAGATCCTATTTGTGCTGCATAGGTCTACATCCTTATTTAAGCAGAAAATGGGGTAGAACATAGACACCTGTGTAGTTGGGCCACACCCAATCAACCACAGGCAATATGATGGATAGAACCAAGGTGGGCCACAGCAACAGCAAGACAAGCATCTTACACTATCTTTAAAGTTATCCAAGCCCTCATATTATCCATGACCTGATCTTCAAAGTTGAAGTTGAGTGATGGAAAACATAAATGATGAAAATATAAATATTGTGAATAATAGCTGATATGATGCCAAAAGTACAGTATTTGTGTTCATATTGTGGGTTTGAATACATTTTTCTCTTGTCTGTCTTGCCTTCTTTTCTTCCTTTATCCTTTTACCTCCTGTTTTCCTGCAGACCTCTAAATATATTCAGTTCTCTTCTCTTCTGGGTAATAGGACCAGGATGTTTTAGAGAAAGCACCTCTCTTTCAAGGCTTGCCTTCCTCAACCTCCTTATTTGACTTCCTGGCTATTTCTTTGTTTTTTCTTTTTTCCTTATAAAGAGATTGTGAACTGAGAAAGTGAGAGTTAGCTCATCCTCTTTCTCCATCTTTCTGCAGAGCCCTAAAGTCTCTGCAGATCTGAGATGTGTGTTTCCCTGATGCTGACTGAAATGATGTAGCAAATTGGGTGAAGGCTGCCTTCAGATGAAGATGAAAAGGACCTGGAAAGTCCTAAAAAAGAACATTTCTTCCAGGATGATTCCAGCTGCACCTTCCATTCCACTTTATATAGTAGGTGACAAGGACTTTCTATGCACAACACTTTTTTCCAGCCCAGCAACCTCTTCTGTTCTGAGAAAGAGAGATGGGAACGTTGTGCAGAAAGAGATGCTTTGCCTTGCTTTCCATTTATTTTCGTCCTTATTCCCCCTATGGAAGAAAAGAAAATGCAAGCACAAAGAAAGCATACTAATTTTTATTAAAACTTCAGAAGACACCAAATTTAAGAGTTCGGGTAGTATTCTATAGCCTTTCACTAATATTCCATTATAATTCCAATTAGTATTAGAATATTTTTTTTCAAATTAGGATATTCTACTCAAATGAGTTAGTCATTTCTCTGTGTCTGTCATGGTCAGACAATTGGTCATTTACTGTATAATTCAGTGGAAGTCTGAGAGAAGACTTTTTAAAAGATATGGGTCTCTGCCTCTCCCAAGGGTCAAAGGGCAGATAATTTCACAATAAAGGGCAGTGAGATTTGTACTTCAAGGTTATGGGAGAAACTCTGGTATCTGATCACAGTGCAAATTGCTCTAAGATTGAGCTGTCAATCACCACAGTATAAGTTGACCATTATATTTACTGTCTTCTGTTTGACTAAGTAAGTTATTAGGAATATATAGATATATGTATATTATCACTTATTTCTATGGTACTAAAAAGCGTGAGAAGTTGGGTCATCAGAACTTCAAACAAAAAGAAAGCTGACAATATTTCTTAAAAATATTTTTAAAAGTTTCTCTGGCTGAGCTGGGTGGGTATAGGACTCAGTGGTTGAGTGTACATTTTGAATATGTGAGACTCTAGATTCTATCTTGAGCATCACACACATTATTTGTCACGCACAAGGTGCAATAATTTTTAAACTATATAGATATTGGCACTAGAAAATATGGATAATTATATTTACCTCGCTATAAATGAACACATTTCTACGGATAAAAAGTAAAGTGTAAAAGCAGATTAGTTCAAATTATTAGTTTACACAACTATTTTGAATATTAACTCACACATACCCTATGTATTATGTATACATACACACATACACAGCATATATATATATGAATATACCACACAATACAATACAGGATATCGCATAGGTACATGGCACATCCCATATACATGCATGCCACCTGTGCATCCATAAACATTTACACAATAGATACCACATATATACAAATGCATTTGTACACATATAGAATCCATATGTATGCGTAAACATATATGGATTCAACACACACTTCATTTTCACATTAGTTCACAGTACCTCTTGCAGTCTTTGTTTCATAACGAGCTAAGTAACACAGGAGCCCGACAACTGTAAGAGTTAACAAATATAAATAGAAAAGTCGAAGAATGAACAAAATCAGGGCAAGAACTTAGAAAAAAAGAAGTAAGGTTTAAGGTGAGCTACTGAGTAAATAATATTCTGTGCTAGCTCGGAAAAAGAATGGCAGAGGACTGAGGATGGGACTCAGCAGAAGAGCATTTGCCTTGCATGTGAGAAGCCCTGGGTTCATTTCCTGGCATGGTAAAAAAAGAAAAAGTTTGCAGTTTTCGGGGGAAATGCTTGGAAAAAGACATCAATAAAGAAGCTGGCTAGCACTAACAGTGGCAAGCACAGAAATGTCAGGATGTAGTGAACAGCTGAGTGCTGCCACCCACTAGCCCTTGACAAAAGCCTATTTCTGAGCCCCCTTCCCTGCAGATGAAGGTAATTGGTGAAAAGATGATCCTTCAAAATCCTAAGTGGGTATCTGACAGGAATAGAAACACAATCCATCTGTTCCTGCGATAGAGCCGTATTTCCTTATGATCTATTTCTTTATGATCTTGCTCTGTGTCTAGGTTGCAGACTATATAATTTTCCTATTTCCCCCCCTCAGAAATGACTCACAAATGCTATGTTATTTTACCGTATGCGAATTGCTTTCCATAAACCTAGAAGAGAAAAAAAGAAGTACTGGAGCCATCATTATAAAACATGACACATCTGTTTTTAATAAGTGATGAAGTATAATAAAACCTTTACTTTGGGGGGGGGGGATAGCCAGCGTTTTCTCCTGAAGAAAAATTGTATCCATCTGGTCCCAAGAGAGCTGGCTTTTGCATTAGTGATATTTGTTGGTCGGGTGATTGGAGAGTGGGAGTAAGGGAAAAGGGGAAGTTGTTAGATCTAACACTTATCGTTAAGTGGAATTCGTTTCTAAAAATATAGCATCCAGAAACTGGTGAGTAATCCTTCTTCAGAGTGAGATACTCTGTCATCAGATCTGCTGATCCAACATGCAGTAAAATTAATCTTCCCTTCTGCAAATGCCGGTGAGATGGTGTTCCCAGATGTGCATGGACAGAATCCTTCAGGCCCAGACATACTCACTACTGCAGACCTAGGCAGCGGCTGAGTTTCTGGTTCATGTTTGACACCCAGCTAGGGTCTCTGCTAGGAAAAGATGGCATAGGAGTCCCTGAGAGTTTCCAAACCTTCTGATTTTCTTTTTCCCCAGAGTTATCATGATGCGTTATTTTGAAATTTCCCACCAATCTGGCAACTGTGGATTAATGAAAACAGTACAAAGCTGAAGGTGGCTGCAAAGATATTTGTGGGTGTGTATATATACCTGTAGGTCCCTTGATGTAAACCTCCCATAAACTAAATCAAATGGAGAAACCAGTTCAATTTCAGACTTGGAGAAGCTGTCTGATAGCATATCACAATTCAAAGATAGGGCTTTAAGTATATATAAAAATCTAAGCCCAATTTTCTTTTATATCATGCTGATCCAATTATCCTGTGGTTCCTGCTTAAATCCCTCTCAATGATCCCTATTGACTTCCAAAGGAGGATATACAAAGCATAGGGAACTTAAGATCAATATCCTTTAATGATTCAATAATATCAATGACAATGAAAGCACAAGTTACCTTTCACTCCTTGGTTCCAACTACAGCCTATTAGGCTATTTACAATAATAATGTCAGTGTGGATTTTCAAAATCTGTCCATATAGCGATGGTATCAAACCCTCAGATCTTCAGAAAAATTCTGTTGAGATGAGCTTGGATCAAACCCCCTCTTTATGCTAGGGGAAAACAGGAACTTTTGACTAATAGTCTACCAAGATTCTGTGCCAGGGAAATAAAATAAAATAAAATGTATTTGTTGGATTGGTACTATAGCAATCTGCAATTACCTTTTCCATTATGTCTGTTTTTATTATTGTAAAGGTCCCTCTACAAGAATGTAGCTTCTATGAAGACAGGGAACCTATCCATTTTTCTTCTCCTTAAATTATATAGGTATCATAGAGACTCATATAGTGTAGGGACACAGTGACTCTGAAGGATCATGAAGGAACCAGACAAAATTCAAATGTTGCCAGAACTCACATTGCAAGATAGAAGATAAACAGCGCTTGGTGCTTCATTAAAGTGATCTGGGTAGTACCACAAAAATTACTTCCGTATCATTGGTATCATTGAATCATAATACTGTCCTGGAATCCTAAAAGATCCATTAACATCAAGGAAAAGATGGTCTTGCTGCAACATCACCCCATCACAGAAATTACCCTCTACAATCCTTTGTGTTTATACCAAAAGAAATAAATAAATTAATCATTGCAATGACTTGAGTTACAATAATTTTCATTTCACTGAAAAATTGTTAAACAGCTTTTGTTTCTAAAGCCCTCAAAAATTTTAAGTAAATACAGTGCTCTGTCTACCTTTCATATATTTATAACTACTTTAGCTTGGGTGTTGATATCACAAAAGAAAATCTCTGTTAATTAGGAAGTTGGCACACTTAAAAATGGAAATCAAGAATCAGAGATTTCTTTCACCTCATTTTTACTAACCTCCTACACTTTAAAATTAACATGTTTGTGTTTCTTTTCACAGTCCTTCCTGAACATTTTTTTTTCAGTTCAAAGAGAATGTCTATCTTATCCCCTATTATATCCCTACTACCTAGTCCAGTCTTGTGCCCAGCACTTAGCTGTCACTAAATAGTCATTATAGTCAGGGAACATACAAAGCAATGTACTTTACTATAAATCAGTTTCAATTAATTCAACTAATCATTGAAGGCTAACTCCATATCAGACAGGAATTGTAGGAAAATCAGAGAAAATGTCATCTTCAAGTTCTTATTAACCTAGAGAGAAAAAAATTTATGGGCTAATCCTCCATGGTAGGTAATGGTAAATTCTCTTGTTAATCCTCAAAGATTCACTCTCAGTAGTTCTGTCATAAGAAAACTATCATAAGAAATCCCATGTTATCTATGACACCATTTCTCTTATTTGTTACCACTCACCCATTATTGCTCTAGTCTAGATAGTACTGCCTAAGGAAGCTCAGGACTGAGGTAGGTCATCATCCAGGTTTCTTTTTCTTTCTTTCTTTCTTTCTTTCTTTCTTTCTTTCTTTCTTTCTTTCTTTCTTTCTTCTTTCTTTCTTTCTTTCTTTTTTCTTTCTTTTTCTTCTTTCTTTCTTTCTTTCTTTCTTTCTTTCTTTCTTTCTTTCTTTCTTTTTCTTTCTTTCTTTCTTTCTTTCTTTCTTTCTTTCTTTCTTTCTTGGTTTTTGGACAACACACAGTGACATTCAGGGGTTACTCCTGGTTATGTGCTGAAAAATCATTCCTGGCTTGCGGGGGATATGAGACGCTGGGGGATTGAACTTGGGTTGGTCCTAGGCTAGTGCAGGCAAAGCAGATGCCTTACCACTTGTGCCACCGCTCCCGCCCAATCATCATGTTTTCTTACCCCTATGATTTGTGGCTGTGCTGGTGTAAAAATGACCATATACTAGGCTGAATATGTTATCATTACCATTATGCTCATTTTTATTCTTTCTATCTTATTAATTTGTTGTATTGGCTTATATCCAGCAGTGATTAGGTCTTACTTCTGGCTCTGTGCTCAGGGATGACTCATGGTGGTACTTTGAGGACTATATGAAGTGTTGGTTGGCTACATGCAAGACAAATGCCTTAAACAATCTACTAAATTTCTATACCTCTTCTCATTTTCAAAGGAATTAATATTAAAATACTTATATAAGTTATTGACAAAACTCTTGGATTCCAGAGGTACTGTGAGTGGGTCCTGCTATGTAGAGATAGGTACAGGGGATCATTTCCCCTGTAAGTTCCTTTTCTCCTTCCTTCTTTCCAGGTGGGGTGAAGTTTCAAAGCAATAAGCTGGTCCAGACTCATCATCACTCAAGAGGTCTTGACTAATCTTGTCTGACTTACAAATTCTGAGACCAACAGAGGAAAATTCTTTGCAGTAACCTTCAACTGGGGGTTAACTGTACTAATACCTTTTACGTACCCAACACTTGAACCTTCCTATTATTTACATAAGAACTCCAATTAAGCTGGAAATAGAATTTAGCCCTGTAAACATTGTTTTAAAGAATGTTAAGACATCCAGTCCAGTGCTCCTATTCATTATTCTCTGATGAAACCTAATATTAGTAACAGCATGTTCAGAGGACCTGGACCATGAATTAATAATGAAGCACTTGTACTGGAAAATATGTGAGCACCTAGTTACTTTATTTGGCAGGCACCCGTGGGGACTGAGTTTGTTCTGTTTTAGACAGTGCTTTTCATGATCATTTTTGCAAGATATCAGTAAAAATGGATGATGGCTAAGAGATTTTGTGCAGGGAAAGGAGAACTGAACTCGTATAACCACCTGTACTCCAAATTGCTACGATGTTCCAGACCCCAGGGCTCCTAGAACTCTTCCGTCTTTAAAATTTAAGCATCTTCCTCCAGCACATAGTCCAGGTCTTAGCACACATAATTTTAGTTCTTCCTTCAAGTGACTTACTTCACCAGGAGATTACAAGACAAAGAAAGCATTGTGCCAGGAGGCAATGACGAACTGCACGCAATTAGGAGAAAGATCCCAGATTAAATCATATGTAAGTTGGAATTTCATCTCTACAGACCACCGCATAACAGTCACTTGGCCTTGAGCAAATTATCTCAATGTTTTGAACTAGTTTTCTATCTGTAAAGATAGTAGTGGGAAGGATGATAATAATTAGAACTCTGTTTAAGGAAAGGATTCAGAAAGATGGGGGAAGCACCAAGTAGATTGTGGTGTATGGCAGACATATCCTAAATAATAGCTCTTCCCAGCACTGTTACAATCATTACACTATCCATCACCTTCTTGGCATCCCCACTTTCTAAAATAATTACAGTTCATGTGAAATATCCTTATATGTTCATCACATCTATGAAACATGTCTTATCCTTTATAATATGTAGGGCAGAAACTAAAGCAATAGTACAGTGGGGAGGGCATTTGCCTTGCACATGGCCAACCCAAGTTCAATTCCTGGCAATCCCATATGGTCCCCTGAGTCTGTCAGGAGTAATTTCTAAGTGTAGAGCCAGAAGTAACCCTGAGCACTGTTATGTGTGGCCCCAAAATCAAACAAAAAAAAAAACAAATAAATAAATGAAAATAAAAAATTAAATGTATAGAACCAAATAAGAGGCCAATATATTATTTATTGTTTGGCTTCGGTTTTGCCAAATGAATTTCCACCTGAATTTTTTTCTTCTTTAGTGTGTCATTCCCCACCTCTTAAAGCAACTTTGAAGAGATAAGAACAATTTAACCAGGGTGTTTTTCAGGGTTAAAGGCCATTGACCAGTGGCAAAAATCACCTCCCTAGCAAGCATGAGGTTCTTAGTTCCATTCCTGATGCCTCTCAAGTGAGGTAAGTGAAGTCTCAATGACCCTATGACCTGGGCCACCTCCAGCAACCAGAATGCACCGTTTCTGGCATACACCCATGTGCAGGGAAGCCCTATGCTAAAAGCAAGAGGCCCTGAGAGAGCACCACTATAAGCACCATGACCAGGAGCATGAGTCCAGGTGAGCGCAATATGGGACCCAGGGACCAGGCGCAAACATCAAAAGTATATGAGTGTGACCACAGAGAGCACTCAGGCATTTGGCCCCCATCTCACCCACTACATCAGAGAAGGAAGGAGGTAGGGATATGTTTCCCTATAAATTTTTTCATTTCTAACAAATTTTACTTCAGGAAAGTTTGAGACAAATTCAGGGTCCGAAATGATGGCACCTGGGACTGGAAAGATAGTGCAGTGAGAAAGATGCTTCCCTTGCAGACAACAAACCAGGGTTCTATTGTCACCATCCTGTATGGTTCTCTGAGCCCCTTCAGGAATGGTTCCTGAGAACAGAGCCAGGAGTAAAGGAGTAACCCTGAGCACTGCTGAGAATGGCCCCAAGCAAAACAAACTCAAAATAATGGCAGTGTCTACTAAAACACCCCAGAGCACTGTAAAGCTGTACATGAACTACACTGTGGAGAGAGGTGTCAGGCTTTTGATTCTGCCTGTGTTCCTACAACTTTAAGGATTATTTGGTTTATTTCTTGCAAGGCAACTCAGTCACCTGTCCCCTAAGACCAGGTTTTTGGTTGCTTCCTGCACATGTAAAAAAAATGCCTTTCTACATCTGCAGAAAACAAGTAGTTGTTGTCATCACTATAGTTGCCCTGTGAAACCTTAGCAAGGTGATAGAATTACACATTCCGGTCCCTTAAGAGGAGCAAGGCATTTTGGCTCCGGAGTCCAGGAGAGGCTGCCCATGGCTCTGACCACCTTGGTTTTGGAGTTTGGTGGACTTAGATATTATAACTTTTTTAATAAATCAAACCCAAAACATTACAAAGGGGGATGGGCTAAAAGGCAAAGGAAAGAATTGGATTCTCTCACTCTACTGAT
This sequence comes from Suncus etruscus, assembly GCF_024139225.1. Classification (NCBI taxonomy): domain Eukaryota; kingdom Metazoa; phylum Chordata; class Mammalia; order Eulipotyphla; family Soricidae; genus Suncus; species Suncus etruscus. The sequence continues at coordinate 92,567,507 of NC_064853.1, forward strand.
GAAAACACACACAAAGGAGAAATTCCAGTTGTTGTTAGTATTTTTAAGCTATTACATAACCAAGTGTTGTATGTAGTACAGGAAATAATTTTGTCCACGCACCTGCACAGAAAAACCCATATCAACAAGTTTGCTTCGGCCGTCAATCTGTGGGACCCAGAGCTAAGCCTGAAAGCAAAGGTGAAATAAAATCCGAAAATTGCACAGCAGCCGCGGAGGAGTCAGCTAACCAAAGGCCCCTGCTGAAACCCCATCTGTAGGGTAGAGTTTCAGGAGCATTTTGATGTTTTGATCACCTGACCCCAGCCCGGGCATCCTATTGGTCTGCAAGTTTACAGACTAAGTAATGATGTAACTAGAGTGTGTGGGAACCGAAGGATGAGATAGATACAATTTTTCCCAGTCACTTATTAGAGTTGGCTACTAATTCTGCTTGTTCCTTGATTTGACTGTTGGTTATCAGGAAACTCAAACTACTTAAAGAGCATGAGTTTATCTCCGCCCAAGTTAGCATTTAGTCACATTTATATAAAAATCAAACCAGAGAATAACAATTTGTGAAATTTGATAGCAGACATATTCATATGTCTTTATTTTCTATTCTATACCCTTCCTTTTATCCCCCAAATTTTATTTACAAAGCCATTTTATATAGTCTTTAAATACTCCATTAAAATATATTAAGCTATTTTTTAATTCTGATGATTATTTGAGAAAAGAATTTTTTTTTAATTTAGATGATTATTTGAGAGAAGGGAAAAGGAAAAAAGGAAAGGAAATCTCTCATAATTAAAGGGCCTATCTTTAGGACTCCCAATATCTGGTTTTTGTTTTTGTGGGGTTTTTTGGTTGTTCTATTTTGTTTTGTTTTGTTTTCAATTTTCTGTCTTAAAGAGTATACCTCAACAGAATAAATGTTTGTACTCATGAAATTTGTCACTATGACAACGTTTGACCTTGAAAATGCTGATACTGTAAGAGAAGAAACAGTTCTTGTATGATAAGAAGAAGCAGAACCAGTGAACAAATTATAGGTGTATCCAAACATCTATCAGAGCAGGGACACCTACATCCTTCAGTCCTACCTTCAGGATTCAGTGGCAGGAAAATTAAAGCATATTTTGGTCATTTTTATATATTTTATATATAAAATATACATATTATATATATATATATCTTTTGGGGTCAAAAGAGAAGATGGAAAGTCAATAATAAACCTGTACATTTTCTCCTACATTTCCTACCTGTTTCCTATCCAAAACCATCAAATAAAGCATTTAACTCTAAAAAATGATTAATTGAGATTTTGTGACTTACAATACTATATTATTAATGGTTTCTAAAACATGTAATTCCAACACCACACCCATCACTTTCTTTAGACAGTACTACCAATTGTTGATAAACGTTTATAAAAAGGTTTTCAGCTCATAATTCTGAATAACTCCAAGACGGTCTCACAGCTGCACCTCCTAAGTTCTAATCAACAGTTTTATCATGGGCCAAAAATACTATAGGTCTCAAAAATGATGATACAGCTGGAATCTCTAATGAATTTCCTGCAGAATTTTAAAAACTCATTGATACATTTTTTGGCATTTATACCCAGAAAATATTTCACATTCTCAAAATAATTGATCTAGTTAAAAAAACTATTTTAGATAAGGAATCCCTATAAAACATTTTTTATTTTTATTTTTCTGTATGTTATGCCCAACACATAGGCAATAGATACGGTGTCTGACATCTACTTAAACCTGTTGGGAACTATATAAAACATTAATGGGGATTAGTGTTAGAACTGGTGTAAACATGGCAAACAATCTGCTCAAAGTACATGCTCACGTTTCCATATGTTATGTGGTGAGCGGTCATTTAAGAAGTGAGATACTTAGAGAGATGGTGTTCAGGGAGCTAGTGTTTGGCCTGTGAAAAGTAAACAGCATGGATATACTTGCTTCATAACTCCAGCATATACACACCTAACCAACTCTGACTTATAAGCCACTCCTCAAGAGACAGGTCAAGTTCGAGATATGCAATTTTATTTCTGAAAAGCTTCTAAAACATAGATAAAAATGATTTAGTACTTCCAGGTGCAGGGTAATTCTTGGCAGAAAAGTTAATTCCAGGTGTGTAATCTCCTAAAGAAATCTGTTGTCAAAGCTGAATAAAACCATCAAATTAGGAAAATAGAAGTTCATCCATGAGCAAAGTATAAGGTATGGCCAGGGAAACACTCTGCTCCCTGCAGAAATTACAGCATAAAAGTGAAACTCCCTTTTACTTATGTAAACATTGCTTCGTTTTGGGCATCATTTCAAAAGAGGTAGAGCCAAACATGCAGGAGCATATAGAAATATGACATACTCTTGGTGGGAGGTTTGGGGTGGGGCTCCAGTGCCAAGCCAGACTCTAATACACAGACAAAGGAAGAAAAAAGATTCATTTTATAGCTTACAGATTTCTTCTTTTTTTTTTTTTTTCCCAAGCAGCTGGACCAACCAAAGAACTCAATCAACGACAACAAAACTGAGATGTGCCACACAGTGGAAAATGTTATAACAGCTTGAATAACAAGGGGGCCCTGGCAGGGGTGGGAACGTGGATGGAGGGAGCAGACAGAGAGAGCCCATGTTATGGAATATTTAAACTTTGTAATTCAATGCACATTTATTAATTGGTCCCTTTTTAAGAGGCACTTATTTATGACAGGTTTATGAACAATATAGCATGTACAGAGTACAGCAGTTCTCCCAGGCCTTGTTTATATTTCCATATGTTCACATGAAATGAGCATCACATTTAATAGTAGTCCTAGCTGCTCTTGAAGTGTTTGCCAAGGCTGCATCCCTTGGGAGTTGTTACCACCAGATTAATATCCTGTGGGTCATTTAATTTAAAAAACCACATTATAGAGGCATTATGTGATTAGATGTACTGCTTCTACAAGCCAATTGGGGTGTGTACTCTGCATCTGGTTCTAAAAAGCTGGTGAGGCTGACTTAAGAAGACCTCCAACCTGGAATCTCTGAGAGGTCCGCAAAGGTACATACAATGGACAAGCAGAGAAAAAGGTGTCCTCTATCGTCCATCGGCAACTGACATGAAAGCATGATTGGAATGGAACTACTTACTTGCTCAGTCAGAAAAAAAGCCTAAAAAGCTGGTTGGCACTGGTTGTTCAAAGAGGCAAAGAGGTTATGTTTCCAATCCCTTTGCTTGTTGCCAAAGATGCAGAGGAAACAGAGAATCATGCTACTTCCACTTAGGCTCGCCACACCAAGTTCTACTGAAGGTAAAGAATTCTCTTTGTCAGTTTGTTTAGTTTTTGAGGTGCACTGGCTGTGCTTGAGGATTTTTCTGCCTCTGTGTTCAGGGATAACTCCTGGCAGAATTTGGGGGTGGGGGGCTCTAGGTAGTGCCAAGCATGGGGCACAGTTCGACTGTGTTGCAAGGCAATTGCCCTACTCTCTTTAGTTCTAATTTGTCCATTTTAAAATGTAATTTTTCCCCTCCTTTAAACACCTTCTAATCTTTTACTACGCACATAGTCCCAACTAACAGGAATGAGTGAGCAACAGGAATTTGCCACTGGCTTCAAGGATGTCCCATATTTCCTGTAAGAGTTTCAAATGGCATCAAGTACAGAAGCCCCAGGCAACAGTGAAACATCAATCATCATTTTTGGGTTTCACTATTCGATTATCTGTAAGGACGACCATTTCATTTAAGCTTCAACTGGGCTAGACCCCCAAAGGGCTCTCTGACTGTGATCAAGAGGGGCAACCCTCTTGAAATGCATCCAGTTGGAACATTGTGAGTTAGGAGAACTTAGAGTATGAAATAGATGTGTTGTGGGCCCTATTTATGTTTCCGTTCACAGGGCCAATGAAACAAACACTTTCCTAGCCAGGAATAAAATCCAAAATTGTTACTCCCTTTTTTTTAGCTGTCCTCATTTTTACAGAGCCTAACATGACATGATGGGTTTTAAAATTGAAGTGTGCTGCACCGGAAGATAGTACAGCATAGTGAGCTTGCCTTGCTTACAGTTGACCCAGTTGTCTACCCAACTTTGCATAGGGTCCTCTGAGAACTGCCTGTAGTCATCCCTGAGCACAGAGACAGGAGTAAGCCCTGAGCATTATAAAATACCAAGATCCCTAGTCTTGAAAGAATTCCTAGTGGCTGAGTATGTATTGAGGAGTTCAAGTTTCTTGTATTTGCATTTTGAAGCTGGTAACAATGGGTGGCACTGACTCCCAATTGGAGATAATTCCCAATGGACTCAGACAGTTGGAATCCATTTCAAAACTGTGCCACTCTGGAGGTGTTGCAGATCTTCCCTGTGTGTTTCCATGCCTGCAAAAATCATACTGTTAACTTCCTGCACAAGCGTGGCTGGGAAGTGAATTCCTCACTGTGAGATTCAAAAATATGAAAGTGCCACACCATGCAGCTCAATGGTGGAAGTTATGAAGAGTATTATAATGACAGTGAGAAAGAAGGCAGTCAATGTTTGTATACGTTTATGAAATTTGAATTAGCATTTGTCATTTGGAAATTTTGCTCTTTTTAAACAGTTGTGACTGAAATACCAATAAAAGTTAAAAACTTCAGTTATATTCCTTCAAATAAATCATATTTTAAATATACAGTGTGCATTCTGCCAGTAAAAATGTGGGATATCTAAATTTTTGCATTTATCAGCACTGTTCAAAGGCAACAAAGAGGTGATGCAAAGGTTTCCTATATTTTGCATGCTTCTGGGAGTTCTTTCTCCTGCATTGCCTTTATAAAAATGATGTTTAGGAGTACCTGGTGACAATTAACTTTTAGACCTTTATTCTGACTAAACCACTGTCCTATCCTAGTCAGTTTTCTGCTGAAAGGTGTAAAAAAAATAAGCCATGAGATCTTAATTTCTTCTACTCTTCGAGTCAGCCTTCAGTGATTGCTAAGTGATGAAAAAGAAGATATAAGATCTGCAGTGAGAATAAAATATATGCTAAAAGAAATTAGAGTTTTTCTCAGATTTACAGTAAGAATTTAATTTTGCTGTTTTATTGTTGTCCTATTAAGCAAATAACTGCACTACAAAAGCTTTTATCTGTCTCGATGAGAACATATATCCCTGTCCACAGTAACTCTTCTCTCACTCTTTGACTCTTTAAGGTAAAATAAAAAGCATAAAGGGCACCAGAGAGATAATACATCAAGTAAGGTGTTTGCTTTATACCTGGAAGACTTGACTACAGTCCCCAGAACTGCATAAGGCACTTCAAACATTGGCAGAAGTAATGTCTGAGCACAGAGTAAGCCCTGAGCATTACTAGGTATGACTAAAACAAACCAACAAAAAGTCATATTTTTTTCTGAAACTTCCATTCCTTTTTTTTTTAATTGACTAGCTGTAAATCTTCTATTCAAATAGGACAGTATATCTTGCTTGGGTAGCAGGAGTTGCCAATGGGCTTTAAATTAGTAAAGAGAATCAAGTACTTAAGCCCTAGACCAAAGTCCAATGCAAGGGCATCATCTTGCAGCTGTTTTAAGATGAACTACGATTATTTATTCTCCAGCTCACTACATAGACACACCAAATAAGGCTGGGTTGAGAAGAACAATGTCATTCACCAGGAAAAAGAATGACAGTTTTTTTTTAACCTTTTTTCGACTAAGAAAATAGACTGAGCTGATAGAAAGCCTGTGTCATGTTTTCCTGGCCGTCCTTAAAAACTTGTGGTAGGATTTCGAGACCATTTGAATCCTTTTGCTTGCTTCCTTTTGCCCATTAGATTGCTTGTCTTCAGTGGGCATTTTCTACTCTGCCAAAATAGTTTTGCCAATCTGGTTTGGAGACTATCAGGCCCTGTTGAGGAGAGTTGCTAATTGTCCTAACGCCCCCTGCTGGTAGGTTTCACTACAACCCAAACTCAAAACGTGGTTTCCTTTGAACACATGAACTGGTAAAGATGTTTCCCAAGTTAATCCACACAGTGAAAGGAAGAGCAAGAAAACTTCAACCGCAAAACGGGGGGGAAAAAATTGAAAAACTGTGAATTTCACATAAGACTGTAACTCCCTCTAATATAAATAAATTGGAGGTTTGATCTTCTTTCTAAAACTAGCATTGTCATTAGATTGGTAAAAGGCAAAATAGTTCATGTTGGCCTAATTTTTCTTGTGCTCTTTTTGTTCCCACACTCGCTCTCATTTTTGTGGTTTGTGATATTTTCCTTTGTCTCTAAGCTCTAGACTTCTACTTAATAAGTACCAATAAAGATGGGATGTTATCCTTAAACAGTGGTAGCATTCCCCACCTGCTAATTGCTTTATTTGTACTTACTGTTTCCGCCCTCTCATCAACAGGGGCTTTAGTATAAAGGGCAATGAAGTAGAACGTGATGAGGCGAACAGGAGGCGAATAGGAGCCAGCCGAGTGAATGCTTCTATAATTACACAGTAGCCTGGAGTAGCTCTTCTCAAATCAAATTATGAGCCTGGATTACCTAAAACTCTCAGGACATAGCCCGGGTTTGCATTTTTCTGTGAGTTACTGTTGACAAGCCTTTCTTTCCTTCTTTCTATCTTATTCCTTGCCGACATGATCAAACCTCCAGATCCAAAGCAATGAAATTTCATGCAGTGTCACTTTCTAAAGTAGTTTGTCTGCCTCAGTGTGTTTTCAAATTCATGCAAAAAAAAAATTAGAGAAATGATCATGGAGGAGGGGTAAAGAGATCATACAGTGGGTAAAGTACTTGACTTACAAACACCTGACCTGGATTTGATCCTGGGTACCACATATGGTTTCCTGCATACCACTGGGAATAATCCCTAAACATAGAGCCAAAAGCAAGCTCTCAACACCACTGGGTATCGTCTCCACCACAAAAAAAAATTTTTTTTAATGCTTATAACCACTCCTATCATTGGCATATCAAAGTTTATTCCCAGTAGAATTCAGAGATGATTCTTTGGCAAATATTTATGCCTTGTCAACATCCCACCCACCCATCAGGCAACTGAACAAGAGTCACTAGGCTCCCGCTTTGTTTGGATCCTTGTTTGAACACCTGACCATCTCCTGGGATATGTACACTGCACTGGAAATAACATAGTAATAAGAGGACCAGACTGGAGGTCAGGCCATCTGGCAGAGGGATTCGAATGAGCGACTAACTTGCCATGGTCCTGCATTCACTATATCCAGTTGCTTAACCTTTTGTTTCCACCACATGAAACACAGAGATTGAAGAAGTTCATCACTGAAGAGCCTTACAGTTCTATAGTTCCCTGTATTAATAGTACCAAATGAATTGTGAAAACAATTTGGTTATTGTTGTTAATCAAAGCAAAATAATCTATTTCTTAATCACTTAGAGTTTATAAAGCTAATATTTGGAGTGCTCAATGTTAGTTCCCAAAAATGAATACACAGGGAAGAGTGGGTGGCTTGGTGGTTCTGGAGTAAATGCTGGGGAGTGCAGGCCTTGTTCTGCCAGGTTTGGTGTCACTGCCAGTACCAACATCCAAGGGAGATGGGCTGCTAGGCCTCTGAAGCCATTTTTCATATTGAAACAGAAAAAATAATCCAATCCATTTCACTCCTAAGGCAATCACTATTCATTAATATTTTCACTCTTTCTTGTAAAAGAGGAAATAAACATGAACCTAAATAATCATGAAAAAAATTCTCCCTTGTTTTCTTTCAATACAAATATTCTCTGTATTGGAAAATGTTATTGATTTATCAATAGACACTGAATGTGGGCATCCTGATAAAATAATTTCATCAAAATAAAATACAATCTACACAAAGTGAGGGAACATTTCAGATATATCTCCACGAAAATGTATTTGGAAGTCAAATGCCAATTTATTAAGGTGGTCTTTATGAAGGTCTATGGAATGATTCTATGGCTAAAAGCACTGCCTTGCCACTGTGGGTCTGGGAATTCAGTTCCCCAGAGCCACCAGCATGTAGCAAGTACCATTCCAGTAGCTCTGCTCTTGGGGAACAACAACTGTGTGATCTCCAGGACTTCATAACCAGGAGTGTGGGTGTACTGTCACCATAAGTGTCAATCTCCTGGCTAGTGCTGCAACTAAAGATGAGTGGCCTCTATAGACAGGATTTCCTCTCTGGATCAGCATGTGAACCAACCAGTGACACCTGAGAAGCACCACAACCAGAATGAGAGTGAGTCCTCCTTCACATATAGGCCAACAGGCATATGAAAAAGTGTTTTTCATCACTTTATCAGGGAAATGCTAAGCAAAACAACCACCTCAAACCAGTGAGAATGGTCTGTATCAAAAAGGTCAGAAGCAGACAAGAGTGGTGAGTCAGAGAGGTGATGTGTAATGAAGGAAATCTTAGTCATTGTTAGTGGAATTGTAAGCTGATTCCATTTTTTTAGAAAATAGTATGAGACTTCTCAAAAGTTTGACAATAAAACTCACTTAAGGGGCCAAAGAGAAAGCATGGAGGTAAGGCGTTTGCCTTTCATGCAGAAGGTCATCGGTTTGAATCCCAGCATCCCATATGGTCCCCTGAGCCTGCCAGGAGTGATTTCTGAGAGTAACCCCTGAGCACTGCCAGGTGTGACCCAAAAACCAAAAACCAAAAAAAAAAAAAAAACCAAAAAAAAAAAAAAAAACCACTTAAGATCCAATAATTCTACTCCTTGGCATCTATCCCACTCATATAAAATCACTATTTGGATATCTGGACATATAAGTGTCCAACAATAGATGAGAGGAAAGAAATTTTTATATATGTAAATAATAGAATACAACTCAGCTATGAGAAAAAAATGAAATTGTGCATTTTCTTACAACTTGGAGGTGTCATGTTAAGTGAAATAAGTTAGAAGGAGAAATACAATTAACAACAGTTCACTCATAAGCGAAATATAAAGAAACAGAACAAGGGTCAATGAAATCAAACCCTAAGACTTTGCCAGGAGAACTGAGTTTACTAGGCAGGGAGTATGGAAGTGGGGAAGAAAGGGGCAGATGAGAAGGGTTATAGAAACAATGGTAGAGAAATATAGGAACTTTGGTAGTAAGTGTGCTAAAGTAACATTATATGCCTAAAGCATAAATACTAGTACTGTTGTACACAGTATTACATCAATTGTACACAACATTACATCAATAAAATAAAAACATTAAAAATGAAAACAAAACCTGGAGGTGTTCAGTGGTACAGAACTTGCCTTGCATGTGTTAGACCCTGGTTTCAGTATCTAGCCCCACCTAGTTCCCATGTCAGGAATAGTCCCAAGTACTGCAGGATAAGATTTGATAACCAAAACCAAATCAACCAAGCAAAAAAATCCTACCAAGCAGAGAAACAACAAAAAAGAAATTTAAAGAGCATTTTGTTTTGAATGTTTTCAAAATTTTGCATGATTGGGAAACTGGAGTATTTTTAAAATTTACATAAGTGGGAAATGTATAATGGGTAGAGTGCTTGCCTAGCATGCAGCCAACTGGCCCTGTACCCCATATGGCCCCCAGACATGTCACAAGTAATCCTTGAACACATAATTAAGAGTAAGCCCTGAGTACTGCAGGGTGTGGTCTAGGAACAAACAAAAAAGTGCATGAATATCGAAAGTAAAGGAAATCACATGATCCCATGAGCATGTCTGTAAGCACATGAAGGTGAAGCTTGCAAGTACCACTTGAGAACACTCCCCCTCTCCCCTCCTCCATTGCCTAAACAGCAGCAAAGGGAAAAGAAAGAGAAAAATACTAGGTTAAAATCAATTTACATGCATGGCACTTTTTTTAAGTGACTTCTAACTACACCAAAATCATCATTTAGAACACTAAATGTTATCTAAACTATAACAATGTTATCTAAACTATAATTAAAAGCATGTTTTAGATAATTAAGGAAGTTACACCAAACTCAACTGAAAATCTTAGTTATTTGTTCATTTTTGTAAAACTACAGAGTGGTGAGTGTAGTTATAGAGATGACTACACTAACTATGATGACAATGATAATGACTGAGAGAAGTAGCATGCCTGTCTTGAATAGGCAGAGGTTGGGGAAGGAGGGAGATAGGGGGCATTGATGGTGGGAATGTTGCATTGATAAAGGGAGGTGTTCTTTTTATGACTGAAACCCAACTATAACCATGTATGTAATCATGGTGCATAAATAAAAAATAAATAAATAAATAAATAAAAATAAAGAATATAATAGTAAAAATACACAAAGTCAAGATATTAGAACAACATAAGGAGCTATCTGAGTTAGATAAAGGACAGACTACAGTGCTCCCTTTCCTTCAAATAAACACCTTTCTATAGCAGTAAAAAAAAATCTACAAATTTCTCATACTAGAGCTACATTTGTTAAACAACTACAACATAAGCTTTCCTTTAAAAATATTATCGAAGCCCTGTAATTTACAAAGCTGTCAGTAATAGAGGTTTTGGCATACAATGTTCCAGCACTAATCCCATGACCAGAGTCATGTCCCCAGATTCACTCCTCCCTTAATAGGCACATATTAAAATTTAATTATTATAGTTTGGGTCCCAGGCTAATAAAGTGTTAGCTTTGTGGTTTATAGATAGCATACCTCTATCCCACTTGGAATGGTTCTACTTGAGAATTAAAGGACTGAATTAATGGTGCAAATTCTATTTCATTTTAAAAGTATTTTTGTTAATTCTTAAAAGTCTGAACATTAGTGCTAAAATGTAATTACTTTTTTCATTCACCCAAAATACCGTTTGTATCCATAACACTAATCCACCCAACCAATAAGTTATCAATAAAGTCACTCACCCTGTGGAATGCAATGTTGGAACATGGTCCTGATCTGTTTCTGACCATTAATGTCTTTTTTGAGGTTAACTGAGATGGATGAGCTAAAGAACACCACTAGAGACTTCAGTAGATAATCGGATTACTAAAGAATTTAGAACTTTCAAGTGCACACATTATACTCAGATAGAGTAACAGGAATTTGATTTCTAGTATTTCAAGTCAAACCTGAAGTCCTTGTCCCAGAATTCTCCAGTGACTTCGGAGAAAATGTTGAACCTTTAACAAAAGTGAGGGGCTACAAAATATTAAACTTGGCTGATTTCGTATTTGTTTCTAATTGCTGTTTTTCTCCTTGACTCCTAATTGAAGTGAAGAGGAAAAATAAATAATGCCAGAAATTATATGGTATTTCCCATTTTCCAGTGTTAATATTCCCCTTTTCTATTACACATATTTGCTACTAATATGTTGATCTCAGAAAGAAATTTATAAGTTTGTATATGCGTACGAATATATAACAAGTGCATAGGCATATGCATATGCACACAAAGTACTCAAAAGGACAAATTGACTTACAGATTATTTCCATGTATTGATTTTTGTGTGTCCATTTTCAACCAGCAACATACTCTCAAATTTCTCTTAAGTAAGCCTAGAAATATTCTTGCATGGTCTAATGGTCAGACATCTAGTGTTTAAAGTCAAGATCTCTGATTTTAAATCTTGATTCTATGTTTTATCTGAATAGCCAGAGGAAATTGTTTAATCTTACTCTACTTCCACTTCTTTTTCCATTGAATGGAATCATAATGCCAGCCTTTGTAGGACTGTTATAACAATCAAGTGAGTTTATATGTGTAACAAATGTAAAATGGGATTTACCATGCAAGAAGAATTAGAAAATTTTATAAAAGTAGTAGTTTATGCTACATAAATATATTTAGCATAAAAATATTTTAATTAAAAATCTTCCATATGAATTTTTACTCCACCATTATCTAGTAAAATTAAAATTTTATTAGTTATTTTTCATAAGTACTTCTGCTAAAGAAAATTTCAATTTGGTTATAGAGAGATCTATCCAGTGAAACTTTTTAATTATGGAAGGATTCTATATCTGTCCCACAGAATCAATACAGTAGTCACTAACCATGTGGACCTAAAAGAAACATGTGGTTAAGAATTAATTCTAAATTCCTTTACCAAAAAAAAAGGATTATATTGAATGTGGTTTAAACTAACCATAATGCCTAATAAGACGACCATATGGACAGCACATCATGAACATTTGGAGTCATAACTAGACTTGAATTGATGGCCCCACCACCCACTCCTTTTATGATATTTATCTTTGGGAGACTGCATCCTAATATGTAAAATATGTAAGAATATCATCTGAGAGAAATATAATAATATAACAAATATTGGTTTTCCTGGCTATCTATCCTCCTTTAAATTAATATTATTTGAAAAGAACAGTTCTTAGAAAACTCAGACACAAAGAAATGAATGAGAACTTTCTCACTTAACAAAATATTTCAAAATGAAAAATACCAGCTTCTTCATGTTCTCACTTGCTTCACTGTAATGGTAAGTTTTCAGTAAAAAAAAATAGGACTAGAACTCTTTAAAATAGGGGTAAGGTGCTTACCTTGCCAACTTCAGTTTATTCCCCAGCACTGCAAAGTTTACGCACCCCAAAAGCAAAACTGAACATATCATTGGGACCTGCTACTAATAGACTTGTGGTGGGGCCCCCAGCAGCCTGAGTTCTAGAGACCCTGTTGTCCTCCTTGAGAGGCCACTAATAGACTTGTGGTGGGGCCCCCAGCAGCCTGAGTTCTAGAGACCCTGTTGTCCTCCTTGAGAGGCTACAATCCAAGAGGCAAAAGCTTCTTATTGCCTTTGTTAAAAATCAATCCTCTCAGATCAGTGTTTCAATAATCACTTAACTTAGTACCAATTTCTTTGTCAAAGTTATAAAAAAATATCTTACTAAGTTGGGGGCTTCCCAGAGAACCACATGATGACATTTCTTAATGAAAAGAATTTTCATACTTCATGAAAATAGAAGCACAGTCTCTTTCAGTATCTTCAAGGACATGATCATAAAGTTCTGGGATTCACAACCTCAGGATGAACATGAGCAGAAAAATCACAACCTCGGGCCTATTATGAAGAATTTTGGAAGCACAGATTGCAGTATTAGCAATCCTAAAATTAGACTTGACTTCAGAACAGCAGGATAGAGTCCAAGAAACTTTGTCAGCAGCCTCAGTCCTCTATGAGGTTATCCTCTCTGGGGGAAAAAAATCTTTTACTATCAAATCTTTTATTTGAAGCCTTACAGATTTTAGACAAGTTGGATCCTTGCCATGTCCTAAGCTTAGAGAATATCTTGACAGTCAGAGCTATGTGAGACTATATTATAATTGTATCCCCTTTAAAAGAAAGATCATACAACTACTTAACCAATCAGAATTTGTATGCCAAATAATTGGTGGGGAGAAATGCATGGGTAAGAAATTGTGATTGTATATTTCTCTAGACTAAGCTAGATCCAAAGGGATGAGAAGCAAAAGGGTAAAAGTGTTTTTGATCAAAAGAATGCTTAGGTATGCTTAGACATGTGGTTTGCTGTCCTTATATCCATTTCAATGCCCAGTGATTGGGAGAGTTTTTAATATGACAATGTCTGTAATAGGTAGATAATACTACTTTATTTTGAATATTATGAGGATTAATTAGTTAATATATGAAGTGCTTAGCATAATATCTATCATAGGTTTGAGTCAACAAAGATTTTTTCTCCCTAGATATTTTCAGTTGATAGTGAAATAACTTTTCATTCAGTTAATCTAGTCTATCCAAAAGTATTTACCTTTTAATGCAGATTTCAAGCATGAATTTATCATATAATTGATCCAGGAAACCAATTTTAGCAAATTGTGTTGAAGATTTTGAACTTAGTACTCCTGTGTCTCAAAATAAGGTTAGCTGGTAAGGTTTTAATTTTTCACACATATAAACATTAAAAAACAGAGTATTCAAAATTGAGTCTCAGAGTAGCCTTTGCCTGGATTAACCCAGTGTCTTCTACTGAACAGCCTTTTATGACTGTTACCAGAGATTTTCTCCACTATGTTTTTGACCATATCAACTTCCTAACAGTTCTTAACTGCATTATAACTAAAAAACAATACCATTAAGCGAGAGAAATAATATGGGGGTTAAGATACTTGCCAAATGCATGACCAATCCTGGTTCCATCCCTGATGTTGCATATGGTTTCCAGAGTACCACCAGGAGTGATCTCTGAGTACAAAGCTAGGAGTAGGCTCTGAGCACCACTGGGTGAGGCAAGAAAGAGAAGAGAGGAAAAGAGAGGAGAGGGAGAGGGAGGAGTGGGGAAGGAAGAAGAAGGGAGGAGAGAGGAGGGGAAAGGAAACAATACTGTATGTAACACATTGGAAATTTCTCAGTTTGAGGGTTTCCATTTGAGTACCTTTTACTGTCTTTTCTCTTCTCAACTGGACCATCATCTTTTTTTTTTCCACTCTACTAATTCACCTTTGAGAACCTAAATACTTTAGGTAGAATTAAAACAAATAATAATAATTGAAATTTTTTCAAGCCCATTCCAACTCAACAATATCATGATTTTTATTTATTTATTCTTTGGGGGGATTTTTTTGGGGGGAGCACACCCGGTGATGCTCAGGAATTAGTGGTTATGTGCTCAGAAATTGCTTCTGGCTCAGGGGACCATATGAGATGCCCGAGGATTGAATCGCAGTCCATCCTAGATCAGCCACATTCAAGGCAAATGCCCTACCACTGTGCCACCACTCCGGCCCTATTCTTTTTTTGGTTTTAGGGCCATACCTGATGATGCTCAGGGTTTACTCCTGGCTCTACATTCCATAATCACTCCTAGTGGGCTATGGGGACTATATGAGATGCTGGGGGTCGAACCTGAATTGGTTGTGTACAAGTCAAGCTTTCTACACACTGTACTATCACTCCAGCCCCAAACAATGTTATGATTTTAAAACTTTAAACTATGACTTTCTCAACTCTCACTTTCTTCTCTCATCAAAGCCATTTTATTCTTTTCATTAAGTACCAAAACAGAAGTATATACCCTACCCCCCTCAAATATACTTGTTTTCACCAAACATTATTCTGAATAAAAAGTAAAGCTCTTTAAGTTTTACACTATTTGTAACTAATTTATAAAAATTCACCCAGCTCTTAATCACCCAAGCCTCATCTAAACATGTCATTAGCCCACCACAAAATACCTGTTAATTGATTGATATTGTTAATATTATTCCTTCTTTTCATTTCACATACTTGGTCAGTGTTTTACCTGTTGTCTGTTTAGCTTCTGTGCCTATCTCCTTTGTTATTTTCTCTAAAAACTACAAGCTGCAAAGTGTAGGAGCCAAATTTCTTTGACTCACTGAGGATAATGGGCTGCAGAGAGATGCTTAAACAGGCTTTTCAATTGATTGATTAATAGAACGATTGATGGATGGATAGAGGGAAGAGTGAATGCATTACCACATTCTCTGTTTGCTATTCCAAAAGGCTAAATTTACCAAAGGGTCCTACTCTATCCCTGCCTATGAACAAAGCACCAGAGGTAGGTGGGCAATAGGGTCAAGGGACAGCCCTCCTGTCACACACAATAGAGGAGGACAGGACTTCTTGCTCTAATTGGTACAAAACATCTTTTGAGGTAAGATGGTTATTTTCTACAATTCTACATAAAACTTGTATTTTTAAGTTAAGAAAAAGAACAAAGGCAACTAAAAATCACAACCGTTTTTAAAAAGTTTGACACTCTAACCTTGACCCTCCCTAAACACAACTGATTTCTTGCCATTGATCTCTTATTTATTTTTTCTATATTTGTATATACATTCAGTCTACATAGAAACTTGTTTCATATATACCAAAAGGAAAAATACATGCACAAAATGTTTAAATTGATTTGACATGCATTAATTTTATGCCTAAACAAATGATCTTGAGGCTCAAATGTATTAGTATTTTTTGCTAGATTGTTTTAAACAGATATAAGAGAAAGATTTAACTAATGGATGCAATTGATAGATGTCCAGGTCTTCATAGTTTCTGAAGTATAGATCCATGTCTGCTCGTATTCATCATTACATCATTACATCATTCATTAGTACTGCATGTAACCTATAAAAGAGATGAGCTCTCAAAAGAGTTGGGCCTCTGTAACTAAATATCCATTACTTTCTCTTATTTTTTAATTATTTATTTAATTTTTAATTATTTATTTAAGAATGTGCACTAAGTATTATATGTTCATAAAGGTATATATACATGTATAAGCATATGGACATGATCTCTGCTCTCATGGAACTTATGTTCATATAT
Source organism: Suncus etruscus (assembly GCF_024139225.1). Taxonomy (NCBI): domain Eukaryota; kingdom Metazoa; phylum Chordata; class Mammalia; order Eulipotyphla; family Soricidae; genus Suncus; species Suncus etruscus. The sequence continues at coordinate 92,583,726 of NC_064853.1, forward strand.
TTTGGCCTTTTCTTTGTTAGTAATTAGTAACTAATATGGAGTACCATTTTCAAGACTTTGACTCCTTTTCCTGAGGGGTATGGAGAAAAGAGAAATATCTAAGTTAATGGAGAGATACAGCTCAATCTAGAGCAATTCTTCAATGTCCAAAATGTAAGTGGGGACGGACACCAGGGAGGTGGGTACCCATGTATTTTCTTTTATATTAATACCAGCTGAGTACTATTACTCTGAAATCACTTGAAGAGTCTCCACAAACCATAAATGCTTAGCTAAATGACTCTTAGTAAAGGTTGTCATAATATGCCACTATATTTTAGATTTATTTAAATTTGTAATGAAAACTAGTTGTTTTGTGTTACATTTCTAATGAAATTTTTAATAAAGCATGCACTAAGTAAGAGAAAGAGTAACTGCATAGAACAAGGTGGCTAGACTATATAACACCAGTTTGGCAACCAACAGTTTTGTCTAGAATTATTGGTGCTGTACAGTCAATGCTTTCCAAGTTTTCTGCAGGGAAAGTGTTTGCTAAATCTTTAATCATAGGGACAAAAAAGTTACCCATCATCCTCCATAAGTACATCAGATATTCTGCAGCAGAACATGGACCATAATCATAGAAGTACCAGCCTATTAATACAGCATCTCACTTTTGCATCTAAGGTGTTTTGTGTTGTCCTCACTTGAAACAAATATGCCAAGTTTTTCTTGTAAAATTTTACTTGGACCTACTAGCAAACAACACAGTGACCATAATCTTTTAAAAACTACTATTAGATGCAGTGCCTAGAGAGTACTTCTTCAACATAAATAGTTGATGATTTTTAAATAGCTTTTATTCTAATAAAATAAAATATATGTTCCTCACAAACATTATTTTAAAAAAACTTATTGCAACTAAACTAGCTAAAGAACAATGCTAATTGAGAGAGAGAGAGAGAGAGAGAGAGAGAGAGAGAGAGAGAGAGAGAAGAGTAGCTAGATTAGAAAGAAACTGCTAAAACCAAAACAAAGACAGGGCCGTCCTTCTTTCATTTTAGCCTGTTTCTTCCAAACTGATTGCCCCCCTCTGCTCTTGGAGAAAGAACAAGGCCATTCACCAGTGGAGAGAAAAATAAATGATTGTGTAAACTCATAGAATCAGCTCGTCACAGATTGGCAAATACAGTTAATGGTTAATTATCTGCAAAGACTTGGGTCTTGTCACTTTTCAATTTTCTGGTTAGCATTTTAAAAAGGAACCAACTCTAATTAGTAAAATAATTTTTCAGAACTTTCTAAAAGCTAATTTTCTCTTAAGCTCTTGGAAAAGCTTGCTTATGTTTTGCAGAATTTTTTTTTAAGTTAATATAATTCCCTGGCTCCTATAGGAGAGCTAAGTGCACTTACGCTTTATCCACCTCCTAACCAGGAAAATATGTTTGAAAAGATGACTTGTTTTTTGCAGTATAGACCTGGCTGCCCTGAGTTTCTGTGTCCTTTTATCTGTTCTGAATGGCAAAAAAAAAAAAAAAAAAAAAAAAAAAAAAAGCACCTAAACCTCCCAGAGAGAAAGCTGTATTTAAGTTTGGATGAGATTTGCTTCACTCACATGAATGTGATCTCTGGCCCATAATAGATGATGTGGCTAGCTAATATGGAGTCAATATTATAGATATACATGTGCAGAGTTCAAATTAACTATTGGCTTCCATTTAGAAAAGAGTCTCCTCCTGAGAATAGAGGGTTTGAGTTCATCTCCCTATTTCAGGCTCTTTTACCTTTGAGGTTTGGGGGACAGGGCGGGGGGAGGATGGCCATAAGTGCTAACCTTAATTAATGGAAGATCCACTAAACCCCAGGCAAGGGTTTGGGTCCCAGGCCTGGGTTTCCTCCTGTGCCTCTCCCGGGAGTAACGAGCTAGCAGGCTTCATTACTGGCAGCTGAGGGGAAGGGTCACTGGGAATGGATTTGCAGGGCCCTCATTGAGCGATCACTCCATGCTGAGAGGAGCTGGCCGAGCTCTCGGACACCTGGTCATTAACATTGCTAATTAGCAGCCATTAATCAGGGCACTCGCTTTTTTTTGTCGTTGTTGCATGTCACCGGCTCAGAAGAACCAAGTGAATAAGAAGATTGTTTCTTTACCTCCACAAGAGGTGGAATGAAAGCGGTTCCCATCAGCTCAAGATGAGATGGATGAAGGGAAAGGTTCGACAACAGTTTGAGATGAGCCGGGGAGGAGGAGGGCGGGAGACCTGAGCTGTCTGCTCAGAGAAAATCAATCACCTATAATTAATGAAATCTTCTGCAACCTAATTCTAATCACCGTGTGAGCGGTTCTTCAACCAAATTTTTGTACTTTAAGAGCTTTATAAAATGAAAAAATTTGCCCACCCCCCCCCCCCGTGGGTTCAGGGACTGATCTTTGTCATTTTGATTCCATTGGCAACTCGGGAAGTTTAAAATTTAATATTTTCTGCCTTTTCATTCTCATGGTAGTTTGGGTTCTGAAGAGAGGATGGCATAATTTAACATTTTTAATAGTTCTAAAACAACCAAATAGTTATCCTGTCATTATTAGAATGAAAATAATAAAAAAATAAATGGTATACTTTTACTCACTTTTACTCCCAACTGTTCCTAAAAGGCAAAAAGGGACAAAAAGACTATATTGATTTATGTGTAATGACACTGAGAAGAAAAAGATGTCACTTAAAAACAAAAAGCTAGAGATTATGTTTTTAATTCAAATGCAGTGTGATAAGCCTGTCTCAATGGTGCACTTCCTCTTCTGGAATGTGGACTGTCATGTATCTAGAGCATGTTATATTAATCTGAATTTTGGGAAAAGAAAAATCTGGCTGTACGTGTTGTTGTCATTGCCTTCTTATATATGTTTGAAAAACCATTGTGAGACTTATTCAATTAGCAGTTAGTTAGCTGCTATGAATTTATTCATTTATTTGTTCCAATGTGTTCACCCAAGAACTGCAAAGCAGATCTTCCCAACTTCTATGGGAAGCTCCCTTTATTAACCAGCGAGCACTTCAGCCAGCTTTTTGCTGTGTTTCTGCTCTGCATCTCTCTGTAGTGGGTTTACAAAATGTGGTTTGCCTGAGCATTTATTAGTGTTGTGGCCTCATTTGAACATGTGTAATAAATATACATTTGCCCCTATAATACTTCCCCCTGCACTTTCAAAGCAAAATTATTCATTTAATGAGCCCTACATTTCAAAACAATGAAAGGCTAAACCTGTTTTTTATGTACTAATTTGCTCTGTTTACGAAGAAGAACTATGAAGTTGTTGGGGGAAGGAAGCAAGTATGTAAAACTAATCTGAAGAGCATTTCAGTTGGGTTGGAACTCCGTAATATGATTTCTAGGACTTCATGGGAAAGTTGAACACTCCAGGGGAAATTACACAAAGAACAGCTGAGAAAAAAGTTGCATTCTGGCACAGAATCATGCAAATGGGGCACATTCTTCAGTTTTCTCATGACGGATTGCCTCTGAAACCACTGAGCCAAGCTGCAGCAATGCTAATGAGGGAGATGCATCAATGAACAGTGTCATCCCAGGGGCTTCCAAAGGGGACAGGGGAGGAGCAGGGGGCCAAGAAGTAGTTGGAGGAGAAAGAAGCAAAAAGGAAGGAGGGAGGGGGGAGAAGAGAAGGAGGAAGAGGAAAAGAAGAGGAGAAAGGAAGAGAAGTGAAGAAGAGAAGGAGGAAGAGAGAAAGAAAAGAAGAAAAAAAAAGTTGAAATTTAAATGATTAGGACTAGGTCACTAAAAACAAAATTAACTGATGTAGACCATCTAGTCCAAAATGAATAGTATCTGAATTATAGTCTCATAAGAGTTGATAGTTTAAAAAACAAAATAAGATTGGAGATAGAAAAGTTTGTAAATTATCTACCTCTTAGACTAGACATGAAGAAAATAAAAAGGTTGAGAGAAAATTATTGTACCCAGAGAATACTTTGTGTTTTCTTTGCTAAGGACTTTAGACTCCATTGGAGAAGACAGGGGCCATCTGAGAGAGAGAGAGAGAGAGAGAGAGAGAGAGAGAGAGAGAGAGAGAGAGAGAGAGAGAGAGAGAGAGAGAGATCTTCTTTGTGACTACAGATTTCTCATTTGAATATTTAAAATTGTGAATGCAAACATTGTAGTTCACTCTTACAAATAGCAGGCAGTTTTTAAAAAGACATTTATATCTTTAAATGCATACACATAGATAATAGATATTAGGCTTTTAGAAGAAATATTTAAACAGGCTAATAAACTAATACTTTTGTAGTAGATTTCCTTCTTGAGTTCTAACACATGTCATTGTTTCTACCATGAGCTAGTGAATGCAAAGTTATTAATTTACTTTGTATTTTCCTTGTTTCAAACTCATACTTAACTATTATAAGATTTATGATTTCTCGTGATAAAAACAAATCAATAGCAATTTATTGAGCATGTGTTATATTTAAGATAGTTTAAAATGTACTTATAAAATATATAAAACTTCCAAAGATATCTGACACACTTGAATTTCAGACTTTTCAAAGTGGCGTTGTTTTTCATATATTATGCATTGACTCCCTTTACACCACAAAGAGCACTGCCAATTTGGTATTGGAGGGAATTGCGTGGTATACTTCCAAAATATCCTATTGAAATTTATAATGCAGTGCTAGTTCTGCCCAAAGAATGACTAAAAAGTATTTTCGCCCTTCAGTATTTTATTTTCCCACATTTTCTTGGTAGAATATAAATAGTCAGCAACTGTGACCCTTTTTGGTAGTAATGCCATCCAAGATCCTTCAGTTAGGTTAATAAACACATAGAATAAAAGGTGGTGAATTAAAAATTCTGGAATCAGGGCCAGAGAGATAGCATGGAGATAGGGCGTTTGCCTTGCATGTAGAAGGATGGTGGTTCGAATCCTGGCATCCCATATGATCCCCTGAGCCTGCCAGGAGTGATTTCTGAGCACGGAAACAGGAGTAACCTTGAGCGCTGCCGGGTGTAACCCAAAAACAAACAAACAAAAAAAAAAAAACAAACAAAAAAGAGTTTTGGAATCAATGAGGAATTATATAGGGCATGTCAGCCATCAAAATAGACTAATGCTAAAATTTGACCTCTTTTCATCTTTTGCTTGATTTTGACCAATAAAAACTGTAAGATTCAGAATTAAAGCTGGAGAAAAAATCCCTAGCTCACTCTATTGTGTATTACAGTTCATATGGTATAGTTTCCAAGACCACCCACAGTCCTGAGGCTGCCTAATGGAAGATTGTATCAGCGGCTGTACCTAATGACAACTAGATGAGTTAAGAATGAAGTGTTAGCATTCATAGTACTTGTGGGTATAAAACAGATTATTCACATCATTTCAAAGATAACCTCTGTAGCAAAATGCATTCATTCGTGTAACACTGTGCTAACTAATCAAGTACATTATCTATTAAAATTAGCTTAAAATTTAAATTTCTCAGAAAAAATTAAAATCTATTGCATTAAAAAAATCTGTTAACATTTAGACAATTTTAAATTACATATAAATGAAAACTGCAAAGCATGTTTCTGACACCACACAGTGTCATTTAACAGCATAATTAGGAGCAATATTACTCATTAGTAATCCACTGTTGTCCATCACACACTTAAAAGATCCTAGAGTGTCTCAAAAAAAAACTTTCCCTAAAAAATCTCTAAATGAAAAGAGAATATGTTGGAAACACAAGGTATCTACAGATTCTTTTCTTACTTTCCTTTCAGAGACAAGACAATTTTTTTTAAATGTCCTATCTGGATGATTAAATCCCAATCACTTGCTCACCAATATGGCCATGTTAATTTTTAAAATAAAAAGTGATTTAAATTATTGGCTATTTATTTCACTTGTTTTCTTTCAAATCTCAAAGTAGCAGTGATACTCCAGGGAAATGCCTCATGTTAAAGACCCCACCCCAGCACTGTCATTCAGAATAAAGAGCAGTGAATTCATAAATCTTCCTAAGGAAATGTGATATTAAATCATTCAAGACTCATTGTGTGGTTTTGGACAAGGAACTCAATTAGCTGCTTTGGTCTTCAGCATCCTCAGTTATAAACTGAAGAGATATAGAGATAGATAGATAGATAGATAGATAGATAGATAGATAGATAGATAGATAGATAGATAGATAGATAGATAGATAGATAGATAGATGATAAATAGATAGATAAATAGATAGGTAGATAGAGAGATAGAGATAGAGATGATGATAGATAGATAGATGAAGATAGATAGATAGATAGATAGATAGATAGATAGATAGATAGATAGATAGATAGATAGATAGATAGATAGATAGATAGATAGATGATAGATAGATAGATAGATAGATAGATAGATAGATAGATAGATAGATAGATAGATAGATAGATGATAGATAGATAGATAATGTTGGTGTACATTAGCTGTTCATCTTTAAACTTTTTTTCACTTTTAGGATGCCATGATAACCTTGGTAGCATATTCAGCTTTTTTTTTTAATTGAAACCATTGTGATTTACAGAGTCCTTCATAATTGGGTTTCACACATACAATAAATCAGAGCCAATCTCACCACCAGAGTCGACCTTCCTCCACCAAGGTTCCCAGAGTGTATTCCAACCAACACCCTTTGCCCTCACCCCCAGCCTGCCAATATAACAGGCCCATTGAAAGTTTAGAATTGTTAGAGTTTGGGTCTCTTGGTTCCATCATTCTTGTATTTGGCTTGGACTTTTGGCTTTAATTTTGTTCCTTTATTTCCACCACCAATGCACCTGAGGCTGCTTGGCCCCTTGCCCCCACCCTTTCATATTTGTGTTTCTCCTCCACTAAGTTTCTTTCTTTCTCACTATCCTCTGCGACCAAGGGTGTTTGAGACAACTCCCATTTAGACCATTGCATTTTTTTCATACAATTATTCTAAATGTCAACTAAATATCATTCTGTATTTATCCTTCTTGTTCTGGCATACTTTAACATAATATCTTCTAGTTTCATTCATAGTTGCTGCAAATTGCATGATTGCATCATTTCTTACAGCTGTGTAGTATTTCATTGCATATATGTACCACATCTTCAAAAACCACTCATCTGTTGTTGGACTTCAGCATATTTTAATGAAGAGGAATAATTAATAAAAGGTTAGTTACCATTACCTGAATATTTTTCTAAGTATTTTAAGAGCACCTGGATTCCTTATATGGAATATAAAATGTAAAACTTACTTGCTGTTTTGGTAAATTTAATCCTCTGATGTTCTTAATATCAAATCCAGTATGTAATTCCTTTTGCTTTTATTTATTCAATAAAATTATGTTTTATGGAAACAGGTAATGATACCCTTTAATTATAAAAAAAGCTTTTCCCTAGAGTATGATTCTCAGAGAATGATACAGAAAGATATTACATTAAAACATGATAATAACATTATTTTTCATTCAAACACATCAAAATTTTGTTCACCTGTTTTATGTAATATGTTAGTCAATGGATTTAGTAACCAACTAGGACATTGTGGTTCTATGCTTAGTCTCTGGAACCAACCCTGGGTTGCAAATCTCCCACATTTTAATCATAGTTATGCTAAATATTAGGGTTCTGGTCTATTAGATACAGATAATAAGAGTTTTTAGAGTTGAGTTGGAACTATTAAATGAGGTCATATTTTCCCCCGAGTCCTTGACACTAAGTATAAGACTAATGTCACCTTCTATTAATACTATCACCAAATACTTGATGTTCTCCCTTAATACTAAAGATCTATTGTCAAAATGAGGCACATATATAAAGTGCATCATATATTATAGCAGGAAAATAACCCAGAAGTTAGCCAAACATTGTCCAACTTTCTTTTTCACAAATGCTTTCTTTGATAAAGAAGAAAAAGTCTGGGGTCCAAGAACATAACTCAGTGGTTCATAAACTCCTGCTTACAAGACCGAAAAATTCCAAGGTTGAGTTTTCTTCACATCTACAGTTTGGTGGCACTGCTGTGTGAGACCTCTGTGAGCATCACAACTCAAAGATGTGTGAGCATTTCAGCCAGTAATATGATCACCATAGTGACCCCCTAGAGAGCACTACAGTCAGAACATTTGCAAGCACCAGCACTTCATCAGTGGATGAACTTAAATGAGCATCAAAACTAGATAGACTAGCCCTGGTGAACACCACATCTAGGAGTGTTTGTGATCTCTCCTGGTTCATCCTAAAAACAAAACAACAACAAAAATCAAAAGGAAGGGGGATAAAGAAAGAAAAATAATAAGAACAAGAACATAAGGGTCCTTATCCTTTATCCCTCACCTCTGCCTCATCAGCCCCTTATACCGCTATCATGGTGGTCAGCTGCAAGAATGTCTATTGCAGGCATGATGACTCTTAAACTTTTGGAATCTGCTCCTCGTAATCCTCCTTTCTCTAGCTGTCCATTCTAGTTCAGTCCCTCACCCCATCAGGCTCAACCTGGCCAGGTTTATCCTCACCTCTATGCCATCAGTTCTGGGTTCTTTTCCAAACACTTCAACCTCTGGCAATCTCTTCCCAGGTTTCATTTTGATCATTCTATCCCCTCTAATTCCCTCTCCTTGTTTCTTTGATAAAATTCAAGCTTTCCTGTGACCTTCCAGTTCCCTCTCTATGTTCAATCTAATTTTTCTTTCTCTGCCCTCCTTCCACCACCGAATATCCAGCAGTTAAACTACCAAAAGTTCTCAAAATTCCAGACTGGAGTAATGGTCTCTCCCAGGGCCTGTTAGGAATAACTTCTGAACACAAAGTCAAGAGTAACCCCTGAGTATCTATCATGCTGAGTGAAATAAGTCAGAGAGAGAGAGAGAGAGAGAGAGACGCAGAATAGTCTCACTCATATATGGGTTTTAAGAAAAATAAAAGTCATTTATGCAACAATCCTCAGAGACAATGAGAGGAGGGTTGGAACTCACAGCTCACTTCATGAAGCTCACCACAAAGAGTGGTGAGTGCAGTTATAGAAATAATTACACAGAGAGCTACCATAAGCATGTAAATGAATGAGGGAACTGGAAAGCCTGTCTGGAGTACAAGTGGGGGTGGGGTGAGATGAAGGGAGATTTGGGACATTGGTGGTAGGAATGTTGCACTGGTGAAGGGGGGTGTTCTTTACATGGCTGACACCTAATCACAAACATATTTGTAATCAAGATGTTAAAATAAAGAAAAAAAAAGACATAGGTATGACAGACCTATAAACTCATGTGCATATATCATTAGAAACTAAGGATTGACCCATGGGTTTCAGTCAAAAAGCTGTCCCATATAAAAAAGGACAGAATGCTTAAAAAATAAAATAAAATAAGATAAAACCGGAAAGTCTGATATAAAGATTTTCCATTTTCGAGGCCAGTCATGCTTGGTGAGGGTAGACTATATTGAAGAGAGGCTTCATGGATAAGATTGTGTATAGGGCTTTTCTAGAAAAAAAATCATATATTCGAGTCTAGAAAGCTAAGTAAAATGTTAATGAGCACTTACATGGAATCAATACCATGAAATAGACATATCCACAGAGGACTTTGGACAGACATTGGTATGGCAAAGACATATATTCATGTGCTTATATCAGCATACACTGGGGGTAAATTCATGGGTTACAGTTTAAAAACTGACCCAGGCGCAGTGATAAAGGATGCTTTTTTAAAAAGAAAAGAGTAAATAAGATAAAAGAAAATAAAAGAAAATGAAAGAACATATAAAAAAAGATCTTTCTGCAATATTCTTTCTCTCTCCCTCTACAGCTAATTCCCAGCTGTCACCAAGTTTTATGAGCAGGAGATAGTGGGGTTCCTTTGACCTATAAGCATTCAAGTGATTAATTACACTTACTATAGTTAATATTTTAATAAATATTATAGTCATAGGATATATGTTTGTTTGTCCTACTTCATATATTATTCCTTCAACAGCAAGTGTTGGATGCCAATTCTCAAGCCCATACATAACCTTTTATGTACTAAGTTCTCAGAAAAAAAATGTGTTAAATACATTTTTAAAATAAACCTATTTTATATTTGAGTACTTTATATAATGGTAGGCTGTGCCCAACATATAACAAATATACTGACTTTAAAAATATAATAAATTTTGGGGCCGGTGAGGTGGCGCTAGAGATAAGGTGTCTGCCTTGCAAGCACTAGCCAAGGAACGAACTGTGGTTCGATCCCCCAGCGTCCCATATGGTCCCCCCAAGCCAGGGGCGATTTCTGAGCACTTAGCCAGGAGTAACCCCTGAGCGTCAAACGGGTGTGGCCCAAAAACCAAAAAAAAAAAAAAAAAGAAAGAAAAATATAATAAATTTTAACAACCTTTGAAATCACCACTAATTTATCAACCATAGGAGAAACAGGTACCTACTGAAGCATAATAAAAAATCATTGTGGACTCACTTCCTTGCCAAATCATCCTGATCCATAAATAAAAGTATGCAGAACAGTTCTTGCAGAGGCTGAAGAAAACTTTACTTGCTTATTTACAGATATCCAAAGCATCCTTTCAATCTGAAAGCTAAAATATATGATAGATGGGGTGGTGTGGCAAGGAAGGTAAAGAGCACAGTACAATTAAGTAGCTAAGAAAATTTACCTAATGAAGTCATAACATATTTATAAAAGAGTTCAAAACATGAATCTAAAACCTCACACATGTGTTTACAATAAAAAAAAAAACATGTTGTCCAGCCTCTGTACCTCTGTGTGTGTGTGTGAGTGGCTGGGTATATGAGACTAAGCTGGGCAATTCTATTCATAGTATCTTAAGGACTCATACTAATTCTGTGCACTCCATCCTAAAATCACCCAGGGGGACAAGGCCCCAGGATGTGGTTTTGCTCATGCCCTTGAGTGCCAGGCCATACCCAGAGTCACCACAATAGTGTTCAAGATCCTCCAAGGTAGCACCCAGGAATTCTTGTGGGATCAGATCTTGCTGGAAATTGAATAGGATCCAGCTGCATACAATTCAAGTATCTTAATTCTATCCTATACTATCCCTACAGTATCTCTCCTGCTTATGCTTTTCTATCAGTATTTCTCTCTTCTCTCATATTTCCTAAATAAAACTATTTATTGCACTAAAATTAAAAAATCCATGTTAATTATTGAATACTTTTTTTTTTTTTTTTTTTTTTTTTTGCTTTTTGGGCCACACCTGGTGACACTCAGGGGTTACTCCTGGTTTTGCACTTAAAAATCGCTCCTGGCTTGGAGGATCATATGGGACACTGGGGGATTGAACCACAGTCCATCCTAGGTTAGTACATGCAAGGGAAATGCCCTACCACTTGCACCACCACTCTGTCCCCTTGAATACTTATTAACATTTTTTATTTAAAGAAAATGCATCACATAGTTGACATAACTAAGCATAATACATTTGTTTCAAAATGAGGAAAAACAAAGTTATTAAAAAATAGAAATAAAAACTAAAAATAAAATGGAAGAGAAGAAAAAAGAAAGAAAAAGTTCAGTAGCAAGTATATTTGTGAAAATTATTGTTAACTATTGAAGACTTTTTTAATGTTGGGAGAATGGTAAAGTAGATCACATAAGTAAGATGCTGAATTTGACTTCCAGCACATCATGAGTTCAATCCTACCACATGGTCCCTTAAGTTCTATGAGTTGTACATCATGTTGAAAAGAGCTTTTATCTTTATATGCTTTTACTCTGATTTTACCCAAGATTTTATCCTATCATAATCTCTTCATATGCTGTGTCAGATCAAAAACAAATACTTTTTGCTGGAACAACAATCTCTCTTTAGTTTGAGCCTTTTATTCACCTACTCCAGGTGGTTTGTTTGTTTGTTTTTTTAAGGGGTAGGGAAATAGATTGGGCTGGTGCTCAAGTACTGTTTCTGGTTCTGTGCTTAGGGGACCAGATGCTATGTCAGGGGTCTATGATATGCAGACAAGCAACTTGACTCTTTTGCACTATCTCTCAGACCCTGTAGGTGGACTCAGTCTTACTCATCACCCATTTTAGTCTTCTATTACAGGATCTTGAAACTTGATTTTCTTCATGTTTTTCTCTAATTTTTTTCCATGTTCCTTATGCTCAACATTTAGCAGTTCCACCACTGGACTTTCATTTCCCCTTTCCCCCCAAAAAATGTTGGTATCATTTTCTTTAATCTTTTAATTGTAATAAACATTTCACTTCAAAAGGGTTTTTTTGATTATTTTTATAGAACCAAACTTTCACCATGGACTTTGAACCACAGCAGGACAATGATCTGATGTTCTTGGAAGTGGAGGGCATAAAGCCCTGTGGATATGGATTATGTATGGGGACTACGTGGGCCCCTTGTGGTTACCAAAGTGAATAAGGAGGCTCGTGTCTATCCACTTCTCTCTGAAAACAGCGACAAAAAGTATCAGTGCTAATCTTGTAAAGCAGGAGTGTTGCTGCAGGGTTTCTGTGTTGGTTCAATGTTCCCCAGATGCTCAGAAGGAAACGTTTATTGAAGAGTAAAAAAGAAAGAAACTACCTAGCTTGGGAGAAACTTAATATAGAACTAAGTATGATTTGTGATACATTTTGTTTTGCCTTTTTTTTTAATAGGAAAATTGGGTCTTTGTGTTACTTATTAAGTGACAAGAGGATATGAGAATTTTACAAAATGGTCTGGTTAGTTTAGAGCCTTTTAGGTTCTATATTTGATTATTTGCCCATAGTCTCTTAGTCTATGAATGTCAAGTTTTGAGTAGAATCTATGATCTCAGGAAACTATTATTTCCAATTCTTCAGGAAGGATCAAGAATTTTCAGGAATGTTTATAATGTAGAATGGAGATAGCTCACAGCAGCTGGTAAGGAAGGAAACTGAGGCTTCTTCTCTCACTTTCCTCTGTTTTGCATACTTTGAACACTGAAAAAATGAAGAATAATTGTTTACACTTGCTTCCTTAATAGTTACATCCCCTCTACCAAATATCATATTTCTTCACTGTGTACTAGCTGATAGTCTCATAGTATAGTCACATACATAGTATAGTCTCATGATAGTATAGCTTATAGTAAACAGTTTCCAACAATCTAAAGGTACACAAGCAATCTAAAGGTACAATCTAAATATGAATTATATTCTTAAATATGAATTATAAATTTATATTCCTAAATATGATTATAAATTTAAATATTTAATATTCTTAAATATGAATTATAAATTACTTAATTAAACACTAAATAAAGTGGCATAATCATTTACTTGAGGATCATACATTGAGAATTATGGAAAGGCAAAGTTATAGATGAAAATCACAAGTTAGGTATCAGTAATAATTTAGATATTTTCAAAGCATCAACTATCAGGTTTGCTTTAAATCAGAAATTAATGTATTTTCATTAGTTCTCTGTGCAGTATCTTAAAGGCATTTAAAAAAATCTCACTACACTTTCATTTCTGCCTCTTATTTTCCTCAAAACCATGAAATAATTGTTCCATAGACTATACGGCTCCTGTAGTCCCATAATTACCAAAGGAATAAGCTGAGCCTTGAGAAAACAAGCTGATGTTCAAGAAATTAATTCCCATTGCCAGCACCCAACCACCGGGCCCTCTTTCTTAAGAAGAGGGTGAGGCCCACAGGCTAATAAAAGACCCTATAGAACCGCATAAAAGTTCCACATGTGCTGCACCCTGAGTGGCCTTCAAGGGGGTAAGAGCTGGAGGTGGGGTGCAGGGGATCAGGGATAAGCGCAAGACAAAAAATAATACCCACAAAACTTGGGGCTCGGGTCACACAAAAATCTAATTAGCAGGACCCGTTCCTGTGTGCCTGCAGATCTTGTTATCAGTGCAAAACAACAACAATAACAGTCGTCCTCATAATAATAATAATAACACGAGGAGCCCCAGCAGTTGGGATTTCTGCAATTACAGTGTGAATTGCATGAGAGGATTATATGAAATGCTCTTGGCTTGGAGGGCGAAGTAAGACGCTTCAGCTTGCAAGTCGCAAGCAGCTGCTTGGGGGCCGTGCACCTGCCGGTTCCAAGGCTGTTTCACCTCGAGAGGAAAACAGGCCCCTTCTCTTTCCCTTTCACAGCCGCCTCTAAGAAACCCACCTCTAAGAAGCGGGGAGAAGGGGGACAGAAGTGGAGAGGGAGGCGGGGTGGGGAGGGAGGCGGCGAAGCACTGGACAGGAGAGAAAGACAGGGTTTAAAAAAATAATAATAAAATAGAACTGGAAAGTTCATCCCTAGCAGCAAGAGCAAGCGACTCCCCCCCTAACCCTCCCCACACTTAGCAGGCAAATCGTGGAGCCAGGGAGCAAGAGAAAGGTGGGGGTTGGGGGTGGGAGGAGGGCGACAAGTGGGAGGGAGTGACTTCATTTTAATGCAGCAACAGACAGAATCTGATATTGGCAAAGTTTCAACGAAAATGGGGGGGGGGGGTGAGTGGGGAGGGGAGGAGAGGGGAGAAGAAAGGACTCTTTTACTGTTTCAGGCGTCTAAGTCTTCCCCAGAAGCACAAGCTCAAGTCGACATTCTGGGAATAGCAATGAAGCACACACAACAATCAAAACGCACTAAATCTGTTTGATGATTCAAACGCGTCATGCATCTGCACCCACAAAATAGGACTTCAATTAAATAACCTTGCAGATTTGAACAGGAAAAGAAGGGAGAGCGTGAGGATTTTTAATGAGTAACTCCGAATACAAGAAGTTTGGTTTGGAAAAAAAAAAAAGAAAATGAGGTGTTTGCCCTACACTTTATTCTAAAGTGAGTTGTAAGCAAGGCTCTTGCAGCTCTCTGGGCTCTGCCCTGACATTGGCTTCAAGTGTTGTTTTTCCTTTCTTGCCAAAGAAGAGGCTAGGAAGTTGCCTCAGTTACCAAAGAAGTGAGAAGCTTCTGCGTGAGGCTTTTCCTCCGAAGTTCACACAGCCATCGTCAGAAACACAGACCTTTCCCAGTGTGACAGGAAAACTCTACCCCGCCCTGGCAACAATGACAACAACATACAACAGAAAAAAAGGACAAAACAAATCAACAACAATGACAACAACAAAAACCTAGGTCTGAAATCGGGTCATTGTACAAACCACTATGTCCATTCCCAAGAATAGTTTTTAATCTCTAAGGACTTCTTTGAATGATATGAAGTAATTTTATTACACAATTATTACTTGGTCTTAAAGCATATGATGTCCTATATGTCTGGGCCGCACTGTAGACTAACAAACAGCTGTGAATGACGTGCTTGAGTGCCCCAGAAGGGCCTTTTTGTATTGTTCCAGAGATCCGGATTCACTATTTTCAGACTGACTTCCAAATAAGCTTGGCCTGATCTCTGCTTGCTTATAAAAAAAAAAAGAAAGAAAGAAAATTGAAAGAAAATGATTTATATTGAAAAGTGGGAAAGTGTTCCTAAGGCTCTCTCTTTTGAACTCAGGAACAATTTTCAATTTTATTGAAAATTGATTCTACTTATCAATCTCAGCAAAAATTTAGAAGAAGGGCACAAGTTTGTGAAAGTCTCTGAACTATATCATACCTGATATAATTGATGGTCCCCACCAAGACCACTGTTACTGGACAAAGGATAATAAAATGTATTAGAAATAAAAGCATTTTATCAGCACAAATTTATATTTAATATTAAGATTATAAAACAGGACACCTCATTTTTTAAATTAATAAGACAAGAAAGCAAGATTTCACTAAGATATATGAAATACAGGAATCAAAGAGGTACTACAACAAGCAAAGTGCTTGCCTTGCTTGCAAATGTACTGGGCTCAATTCCTGGCACCCCAGATGATTCCTTGAGCATGACCAGGAGTGATTCCTGAATGCAGAACCAGAAGTAAGCCCTGAACACAGCTGGGTATGGCCCAATTCACCTTCCAAAGGATATGAAAATATAAATTAAGAAGTGAAAAGGCAGCAGTATCCGAAAATAGGAGCCTGAAGCTAACATATCTCACCACATTTAGAGTTTAAAAGAATCAGAACAATCAGATATTTGAACCACGATGATGGTTATGTTCTTTGGAAGGCAGACAAGTTTGGGTCAAAAATAGAGTTAAAAGATTGGAGAAATAGTAAAGGAGTTAAGGTATTTGCCTTGCATGAGGCAGATACTGACTGATATGACCCCTGGCATCACATAGTTCTGAATACAACCAGGCATGATCCCTGAGCACAGAGTCAGGCATAAGCCATGAATAAAGACAGATCTGCCCAACCTCCTAGATTCCCAAAATGGAGTTTGAAAGGAACTTAATTCAGGGTTATTACACAATACACCAGTTCCAGAGAAAATATATGGTCTTTATAAAAATCATGTAGATCTTAGGTAAAATATAAAAAGTTGGGCAACTTTGTTCATTCTGGAAGTTGGAATTGCATATACTTGGGGTACTGAATGAAGACTACACACCAACTTCTATTCGGTTTCCTCTTAGTAAATGGATGGAGCTCAATCCAGATTGAAGCTATATTTGGGGTGTGTTTTTTTTCTAATGGAAATGCAGAGGGGGAAAATTCCTAGAGACAGGAATCTAAACTGAACTGTGATTCAGTGTGGCCTTAACATAACTTGAAAAACTGAAGTAATAGTATAACAGACAGGGAATTTGCCTTGCATGCAGCCCAACCCAAATCAAATCCTCAGTACCCCAAAAGTACCCCAATCCCTATCAGGAGTGATCCTGAGAGTAGAACCAGGAGTAAGCCCTATGCTGTATGGCCCAAAAACCAGAAAAAAATTTAAAAAATAAAAATTTGCTTTTCTTTTTCTCAATGTTCTCATCTGTAAAGTGGTAGAACTGGATCTTTAAATACTTCAAGATTTCATTTAGTTCTAAAATTCTAAAATCCTCCACTTTTATGGATTGAACTAGGTAATTAATTTTTTACCAGGAGCTAAACCAAGAGAATTCATATTCTTCTCTTTTTTTGTTTTGTTTTTGTTTTGTTTTGTTTTGTTTTGTTTTGAGGTCACATCCGGCAGTGCTCAGGAGTTACTCCTGGCTCCATGCTCAGAAATCACTCCTGGCAGGCACAGGGGACCATATGGGATGCTGGGATTTGAACCAATGACCTGCATGAAAGGCAAATGCCTTACCTCCATGCTATCTCTCCGGCCCCTCATATTCTTCTCTTACTATCAAACCTGGATCTCCCCCAGCTCATCACTGCAATCGAATTTCTGCAATTAGACTGAATAGTCTCAGAAATGTGTACAAGAGTATATATAAGTTGTCAGTTCAAAAGTACCTAACTATTCAACCATCTCTAAAGCCATAGCATTTCTCAAAGTATATTACTGAGGTGGGGAAAGTGGATAAGAACCATCATGGAAAACAAACGGAAGCTCACTTGCATAGCCAACTCAAAACTCCTCCCCTAAGAACAGACCCATTTTCCATGGTGAAACACTATTATTCATAGGAACATGTGCTCTAAAGGGTTCTAGGGAAGCAAAAGAGAAACTGTGGTATCATCTTGCCATTCACATAGTCAGATAGAGTCTGCCCCTCTACCTTTCATTTTCCATAAAAGAATTTTGAAGATAATTTTATAATCATCCCCCCCACTTAAAATTGATAGTATATAAATTAGAGTAGCACTTAGCTGACATTATTTAATTAGCCTTAAGGCATTTCATATTTTTATTTTAAAGCTATGTTTAACTCAAATATACTAATTTACTATTCTTAATATAATCTGGAATCAGAATCTTGTACTAGTTGGATAAAACAAATTGAATACAATTTACAATAAAATGTTTCAGAGCAATTAACTATGTTTATTTTGAGATTCTAAATGGAATATTTCATTCTCCCCAATATTCACTCTGCTCCTTGGCAAACTTTTTTTTTTACTGTTATCATTATAGTTTGGGTCACATGTTTACAATAATGTTGATACTTATGGTTTTGCTGTACAAAATTACCTCATTCAAGTGTTAATTTTTTGTTGTTGTTTTTTGGTTTGTTTGTTTTTGGAGGCCACATCCAGAGGTGCTCAGAGGTTACCACTGACTATGCATTCAGAAATCATTCCTGACTCAGGGGACCATATAGGATGTTGGAGGTTGAATCCTCATTCATCCTGGGATTGACTGCATGCAAGGCAAATGCCCTACTGTACTACTACTCCGGCCCCTCCATTATTAATTTTTAAAAGCATTATCCAAAGTATTGTCTAATACCTATAAAAGTATTTCACTTAGAAATTTGATTTATTCCAGAGTGATAGATCAGATATGCATTGCATGCATATGGTAGACCCCCATTCAATCTTTAGCACCACATGGTTCTTTGAGCACTTCTAGCAGTCACTCCTGTACATAAGACTTGGAGAAGTCCTCCAAATACCACTGGATGTGGCTCCACCCTATTTCTCCAAAAATAATTAAAATTAACAATCTAAATGCCTATTAAGAGGACAAAATAAAGAAGCTGTTGTATATATACAAAAAGAAATACTACTCTGACACTGAAAAGATAAAATCATCTCTTTGTGACAAAATGGATGCAGCTAGTTGTGCTGAGCTAAGTAAAATAAGTAAGAAGTGAAAATAGTTGTAGTATGGTCTCGTTTGTAGCTGGGAGATAAATTACCAAAGTACACAAATTAGCAAAATAATCTAATTCTTAGGCTCATTGAAAATTATGGTGGTTACCAGTTAGAGCTGGTTACCAGAAAAAGGGTTGGTGGTGAGCAGAATGTGGAGAGAGATCTTCTGGATAGTGAAATGACACTGAAATATTGATGTTGTGAGAATCTTACACACAGACACACAAAACTATATAACACTAAACTCCTAAAATACCATTAATACTATTAATTAATTCAGTCAATGAAAAAAATTAAAAATAACAATTAAAAACAATCACAATTTTAATATTCTCTTTTTTGTTGTTTTTTTTTGGGGGGGGGCCACACCGTTTGATGCTCAGGGGTTACTCCTGGCTAAGCGCTCAGAAATTGCTCCTGGCTTGGGGGGACCATATGGGATGCTGGGGGATCAAACCGCAGTCCTTCCTTGGCTAACACTTGCAAGGCAGACACCTTATCTCTAGCGCCACCTTGCCAGCCCCATTAATATTCACTTATTTATTTTTCATTAATACCACATATATTGCTTTGTGACAAACATAGCTATGCCAGACATAGAACTGTCAGGTGGGTGATTCCCAGCCTTTTAGTTCCATAGGGAAGATTGGCAGCAGTTAATCATATGCAATATGATGAATTCAGTAGCAACAAAGCATTCAGCATAATTGGAGTGACAGTAACAAAAATGCCTACATGGAAAAAAGGGGTCAGAAAGAGAAAGTTTACTCCTTGGGGTGACAAGGAAGGAAGTGTGATGAAGCCATCACATTATATTTTAATCTCTCAACTATTACCATTTTTATTATTATTATTAATAAGAGTGCTTAGTATTCACCTGAAAAATAACCAATCAAATCGTACCAAATAAAAACATTTTATATTTTTCAGATACAGAAGAAATCTTTCATCATTTTCAAAATGGTAAGATTTAAATATTGAAAGACTTGTTAGCAGTACAAATCACATGAAGAATATTATTGCATGTTTCTGGTAAAGGTCGAAGCTGTAATTTGTCAGTAGAGTTCCAAATAAGAGAACTTGAACCCTGAAAGACCAACAAAGCAAGATAGTTTTGCCTAATGAAAACCTAAAAGGAGAGGGACCAACATTTGAAGTGGTACTAAGTCTCTTTGACTAATGAATAGTGTTAGCCTTTGGCCTATGTTGTATGATAATTTATAGCATGTGTCTTCACATTAGACCAACCAAATCCACTGGGTAATAATTTGTGGAATATTTTTAGGTTTTTTTCAGATTTACTACACTGTCTGTTGTTACTGTACATAAAAATAGACCACCTACCTAGAAATCACCTCAGATTGCTACTAAATCAGACATTTGCCACCACTTACCTTTCTCTGTGACATGTTAAATTCATGATATAGTGCTCTAAAATCCTTCCTTTCAGTAGGATAATTTATGAGAATGGATATAAGGTAGGCCCTTGGCATTCCCACCAAGCACAGAAAAGAAAGATCCTTTCTCCCCTCCCAGTCCTACCTACCTGTATACAGAAATGTTCTTCAGAATTTTCAAATAAGCCTTTGATGGGGAGAAGGAGTGGCAGAGAGAGTGTGTGAAAACAAAGCAATCATTTCTATGCATTTCCTAGAATCTCCATTCATCCAGTAGCAAAAAGAAATCTCCACTAGAAGTCAAATAACCTGAGTCCTGGCCGTGGTCTACCTCTAATTGCGAGGCATTTTCTTTCCTTCCCTTCAAATGGCTGAATAATGTCTTTCCAGTGTCAACCCCAGGGTGCTTAAGAGGTTTAAATGAGTTGAAATAGGTGAAAGCACTGTGAAAAGTGGAAAGTGCCAAGTGCAATAGTTGAAGCCTCTCTTGGTTCTGTGTGTTATTTGGTCCAGAGCTTGGGCCCCAGAGTCCGACCCGATTTAGTTAGAACCCTGCTTCTGCCTCACAGCAGCTGTATGATCCTGGGCAAGTTCCCTCTTGAAGCCTCATGTTCTTCATCTATAAAATGAAGAGTACTAGCCCTCAAAGAATTGTGAAGGATTTAATGAGACCATAAATGGGGCACCCTGACAGAGTCTGGAATCAAGGTTTCTCAGTGAACACTGGCTCCTGTCATTAGTGAGGAACTACTGTCAAATGGATTGTCCTGTGGCTGTAGCACAGGCGAATGAGACTCATCAAGTGCACTCCACAATCCCATTCTACTTAAAATTCCTAAGTCCCTTCTGCATTGGAAGCTTTCCTCACTCCAACCTCTGAGTAGCTTCACTATTTTCTCTCTGTTTTACTGCTGTGTTGAATAAGCAGAGTATAGGAATCTATTTACTTACCTGTGTTCTCTACTAGGTCTTAGAAATTTGACACAGGACTCTGTTCGATTTATCTCACAGCCCTCTCTCCATGCCTAAGAGAGCTCTTACCACATAGTAGCTACTAAATACTAATGGAATTAGATATATAAATATACAGTATTATATTCTGCCAGTCAGAATACAGTGCTGACAGGGACAGAGCCCTGTGCGCTCCAGTCTGGGATAGGTCTAGGGTCAGGGACTAACTCTACTCTGGCACTCTAGCATGTTCTATTTGTGGGATAGACTTCAGCAAAGCTGGTGCCTCTGCAATGCCATTCGAGCAAACATTCATCGCTCAGCATCTCTACTGGCCCTGTCATTTCAATAAGAATTAACAGAGCCTAGATGGAGCAAGCTATTTAAATTCAAGTTAACATTCTCCAGAATCTGTCTCTCAAATATTATATCTTCAAACCTGAAATACAAGCCCAAAAACAACAAAAGATTAAAACAGGGACTTCCACTAAGTGATGGATTTCCAGATAGAACTATAAGGAGCTATTTTCTCAATAAGCTTCTCATAAATCTCTCCATTCTTCCAAACTAACTATTCTTGTCATTGTAAGTACATGTATATCTATCTGAGATGGGGTGAAGGGTGAATTGGACTTGGCCTCTTTGGAAAACCCTTACAGAAGTGTCTAGCATCTTGTCATTGGCTTTTTTATTAGCATATAAGTATTGCCCAATTAAACATGCCTTGTAAATCATAAAAAATAATCACAAGTTTTCACATTCAACACAATCACTAATCAGATCAGCTTTTGGATCCCATAGAGGATAGTTTGATTAACCCTCAAGACAGAATTGGGAGAGAACAAATGGATTTTCACCATGGGCTTCAGAATGCTCTGGAACTGTAAACAGTGCCATTTGGAGAAGATGGTCCATGGACAGAGGATCTCATTAGAAACTAGGCTCTGGGAGATTGGGGGTTGGAAGGGATATGTAATGATGGAAATAAATGTCAATATTCAATCTTACTGTCCCTGAAACTGCTATTATTCTTTTTTGCAGCTCTTGTCTTGAACTAAAGCTTATCAGCTACCAAGCATGTGCTAGCACTAGCGAGTGCAGATTTAGGCCCTACCTTAATGAATCATATACTAATGTGATTGACATATTGAATATATATACATATATATATAATATATAGTGCTTAGCTTAATTTTGAAACATTCTAAGAGTAGTACACATTGCAAGAACATTTCTTGTAGAATGAATTTGAAGGTGAATTTACCTCTAAACTGATAAAATTAAAGCTTGAATGCCCCTCATTTTCAGCACCCTCTTAAAAGCCTCGTCAAAGTTTATATGGCTCTATTTTGTAAAATGTGCAAATATAAGATAATACAACAGCAATCAGTATTGCAGTGTCTCTGTTCTGGTTCCTACTTGTTCTATTTCCCCATGAGTATCAGTTAGTAGAAAAATGGATATAGAAACATGTTTGTTTGTTTTTATTTTTTGGACTTGGTGGGACAAGTTACAAAGTGTAGTTAAATGACTGCTACTACCCCAGTATAAGAAAGGTTCCCAGAAATACTGCTCCAACCTCTGTGGCTAGTCACAAAGTAGAATGACATGAGGAGGATGCAGATTTTAAGGCAGCCTGTGATCAGACCGTATCTTCCATAGCCTCGCAAGAATTACATGGGTGGTCCAGAAGTCAGCAGACCTAAAATACAGTAGGAAAAATAGAACTTTTATTCTGTGTAAAAATATTGTTCAATTGCTACAGATTGTATCTTATTAAAAAGTTGTAAAGCAGAAATGACCTTTTCTAAATTGTTGATTTTAAAAAGTCTTTGACTACTAGGCAAAAGAAAAAAGTTGTCTTTTCTTATCACTAGGGAAAATATTGCGATAGTGTTACATGAAGGAACAGTCAAAGGAGACAGCTGAGAGTGTGGGCAAAACATTAAAGAGTTTTGTTATATTTTTAAGTATTATTGAATGATATCTTCTATTCTAAGTAACTAATTTGTAAATTTGTCTTCGTCATTTTGTACTTTTGTTCCTAAGTAAGAACCCCCAGATTACATCATTTTCAAATACCAACAAGTCTGTCCCTAAACACAGCTTTCTATAGAAATTCCTTTCCAGCTGAAATCCAAGGAGGGTAAAGAAAAAAATCAATGATATTTTCTTTTTTTCTTTTTTTAAATTAATATATTTATTTAAACACCTTGATTACAAATATGATTGTAATTGGGTTTCAGTCATGTAAAGAACACCCCCCTTCACTAGTGCAACATTCCCATCACCTATGTTTCAAATCTCCCTCCTCCCCAGTCCACCAGCACCTGTACTCTAGACAGGCTTCCTACTTCTCTCATTTATTCTCATTGTTATGATAGTTCTCAGTGTATTTATTTCTCTAACTGCACTCACCACTCTTTGTAGTGAGCTTCATGACTTGAGCTGGACCTTCCAGTCCTCCTCTCTTTTTCTCTGAGGATTATTGAAAAATGTCTTTTATTTTTCTTAAAACCCATAGATGAGGGAGACTATTCTGCATCTATCTCTCAATCCCAAAAATCCATGACATGAAAAGAGAGTGTAGAAATATTTGGAGGTGAGAATAAGCAAGGAGAAATCATGTAAAGAAACATATATATTTATTTTCAGTATTATATTTATGAAAATTATGCACACAATGAAATGATAATACAGCAGGTAGTATGTTTGCTTTGCACATGGTTGACCCAGGTTAGATTCCGAGCACCCAATATGAACTCTGAGTTATCCAGGACTGATCCCTGAGTGTAGGGTCAGGAATAAGCCCTGAGTACCACCAGATGTTAAAACCCTTCCTTCCAAAAAAAAAAAGCTGTTTGTTCAAGTGCTCGGGAGATAGCTCAAAAAATTAGAGAAAAGAAGTAGCCCTGACTTAGTTCCCAGCATTGTATCTAACACTCCCCAAGTACTTCCAGGTATAGCCTTGGTGGCCCTTGAGCACCACCCGGGTAGCCCTGATGACACACCAGTAAACAGAGTGTTGCCAAGAGTAGCCCCTGATTTCCGGTGTCGAGAAGGAGCACTAGTAGGAAAGGATTTACAAAAAAAAAATTTCATGTTCACTAGAGTAAACTTGAAAAGCCCAGATAAACACAAAAATATGTGGGGGAAACCATCCAATTTTTCAGTGTCCCAATTTTTCACTGGAAAAATATAATTGCTTCACTTGAGGCCTCAGAGGTTCCAGTAATGAAGCTCTTAAAAGGGTGTGGATCCTGATAGTTTTTTGAGAGCATTTTACAGATGTGAGGAATTTGGTCACTTTTATCATCCACATTAGCATTATCATCATTTCACTGCTCAACCAGAGTAAAAATCATTAAGGACATGTAGTGGTTAAAATTGGACACATTTTATAGACCCATACTGATTTTCAGTGATATATGCCTGAAACACAATGTTATAATGCAATTGACTTCAATTTCTTTTTTTTTAAATCTCAAAAGCTTAAGTAGCTAGATAAAAAAAATAAGAAAAAACAGAATGTGAATATATAACCTTTTAATTTAAAAAATAAAACAGTAAAATAATTTTCAAGGTTTGCTGTCATGAATTGTGCATGAAGATATTCTAACACCTTCATGGCAACTAAGGCATAGGCAAAGAGTTCTAATGAAGTGGGTACCTATTGTTCTGCTATCCAGGACCTTCCCTTCTTCTAAAAGCAATGCTTTTAGAATAACAATATGATTGTTATTTCTTTAAAAATGGCTATTACAATTTTTCCTCTTGACTTTCAGCCTCAGAAGATAGGTTTGGAATCAACATATGATCCTTCTGTGTTCATCTGAATACCTACCCCACTAGTTCTACCTGGAGCTCAAAGAGGATTGGGTTCCTCTTTGGAAGAAAAGATTATAAACTTGGTCTTAAAAACATTAAATGAACACATTTTGTGTCCAAACATATGTTAGTATAGAATTATGGCTGAGATTGTAGAAGGAAAAAGAAAAGAGACTTCCAGATGGCACTTTTGAAAAGTTCTTGTTTATAGGTAACTCTGACACCCACTTTCCTTTAGAGTCTTTTCTGATGATTGTCCAGGAAAAATGGCAAATCATCCTCTTTCAATCTTCCAAGTTGTGTGATACTTGGAACCAGATTTTCTGATATGTCCCCTCTGAATGCTTTCTGCATATATTTATCAAGACTATACTAGATTTAGATGTACTGATAAAAAAGATAGGGTGCAAAAAGTTACAAATACCAGGAAGCTCTAACTTTCAAGGATAGATATTTATTTATTCCTTACAATAACTCCAGAAAGCATGATTCAATTGATTGATACAATTGATAAAAAAACTGTCATGAAGTATCAGAGGCAACATTAAACCTTAGATCTAAGTTTATATCCCATTCTTATTCCTCTAATGTTATGCAGCTTCTTGATATGGCAGAAAGTCCAATAATACAACTCAGGAAAGAGATTTATACAAATGATGTCATGGAATATAAGCTGACATAAACAAATAGCAGTGGCAAAAAAAATAAAGAAGATGAAGCATTGATTAGGTCCCCCAGCCACTCTAAGGACCACCTACTTTCTGGGTACTAAATTGGAAGCATAAGACCCTGTTACTGCTTTTAAATCCTGTCCTTGCCATGAACCTTAAAACTGCCATTGTTACTAGGTTAGAGCTTCAGTCATGACTCCTGTTACATATGTTCAGATCTATATGCTGGAAGTGGAGAATAAAATCTTCAAAGGCAGCAATTTGATTGGGAGGGAAGTAATGTTTAACCAAATCTATAATAAAATGGTGGGGTGGGAGGATTGACTAAATACAGCCATCCAAAAGCAAAGCAGAGGGAATGGGTCTAAACCCAGGCAGAAATGACTTAGGTCCTTTATATGGGAAAACTTGAGGACAGATAAACAATGAAATTGGTTACCAGGGTAAGCTAAGGAATCTCCTCATCTAGCAACCTCTAAATAGTAAAAAATTTGGGGGCTGAATGGCTTTACGTGTGGTCTTTCTTGAGGCGGGGCAGTGGCAGGGAGCTGGGCAGGGAGG
The DNA here is from genome assembly GCF_024139225.1 of Suncus etruscus. Taxonomy (NCBI): domain Eukaryota; kingdom Metazoa; phylum Chordata; class Mammalia; order Eulipotyphla; family Soricidae; genus Suncus; species Suncus etruscus. The sequence continues at coordinate 92,609,718 of NC_064853.1, forward strand.
AATGAACTCTCAGATCCCTTCCCAGAGTCTGGTATTTGCCCTACCTGACTGTCATCACCTTGAGGATGAAACTCTTGACCACCGTCAAACTAGCTGGCCCTGCTCCTACTTCTTGGCTACCTTAGTAATGCAGTAATTCACAACGGCTGTAGAAATGATTGAAATATTTAGACATAATGAAGAAAGTTTAATAGGGTCCAGTGGGAAACCCAGGTGTTTAGATCAGCTTAAAAATAATAACCACATCCCCTGCCGGGGTCTTTCTATTCACAATCAGCTCTGCTTTTATTCTGAACCATAAAGGCTACCTCAGACAGGAAATTATTCACGTGATTGGTCTTTACAAGTGCTGTTGGGTTTAAATGCAGGGCTGTAGAGGTCATTAGTGGGCAGTCATGTGATTAACCTTTGCTAGCCGTTGCTTTTCACACTTTGTTAACAGCTTCCATTATTGCCCCTCTGAGTCTTGAGGAAGCTGTTTATTGACAGTATTAAAAATACATAGCTACAAATTCTTAAGAGCCCTGTGTTAAAGAAAAGGGAAGGAAAAAAAACTCCCAACAGCATCTTATAGCCAGCCCACTGGGGAAACGGGAAACCTCTAATTTGCCATAAAGGTTTATCAAGAACTGCATTAAGTCACACTACATTTAGCTCAATGGTAGTCCCTGACGTGACTGCTCCTTTCTTCCTGCATTTCTATATTATACTGACACTAGAGAATTTTAAATTTTGAAGAGGGCTCAAGAACCTTTGGAAGTATTTGAAGATTGAACTTTGCTGTTTCTGAGGAAATCAGGTTGCACAAATTTGAGAAGGAGAGAGGTAAAGAGATAGGTAAGAATATAAGTAGGTAGGTAATATAAAGAGGTAGTTAAGAATATGCTGATGGATATTGGCATTTAGGTGGTGGGTGTGATGTAGCAACACTGTTCTCCTAAAGCATAAAGATTGACATAAAGATTATATTAAAATAATTTTTGTGAAATTTTTAAAATGTGGAAATGCATGCCAAAAATAGAAATGTCCCTCTTAAGGAAAAGCAAAGCTCTGTGCACATCATCCAGCCAAGAGTTCCAAAAAGGATTTTTCTGTTTGAGACAGCAACAACTCTGATGGGAATCAATAGCACTTGTTTTGTTTCACCCCACCATGAACTACAAAATGTCTTAGGAGGCAGTTCCTAGGATGGTCCGTGAAGGAAAGATCATATTGATGTTTCCCAACCAGTGAGAACCTAAAATCTACTTAAAAGATGGCATTCTTCAAATGTTCCCAGGCCTGTGACCCCTCCCGTTGCCCCTGTGACCTTCCTGCACAAATTGAATGGCCTTCATCTGGCCCCCCACCTCAGCATAAGGGTTTTTTCCCAAGCACTTTCCTTTTACTTTTTGAATTCGAGGGAGGAATTTAAACCAGTACTTTAGAAGCATATTGCTTCCCCCTCCTAAGCCAGCATTCATTTTCAGGGGGAGAAAAATAGCTGAAGATGTCTCTCTTCAAGAGATTTTTAACCCCTTGGAATGGAAACCAGGACAGAAGTAGTAATAGAGAAAAGTGATTACCTCTGTCTACATCCACACATAGCATATACACAATGCATATTATTCACATCCAAGTAAAAATACATGAGTGAGGGGGGGAAAACGATTACACTTTCATATAATATTTTTGAGTTTCAAATATTAAGAGAAAGGAGGGAGCAAAAGGCAATAGGGAAATTATTCTTATTCTTATGCCTTGACTTTTTTTTTAATATAGAACGCTTCATAAATAAGTGTGTCATCCTTGAGCAGGGGCCATGTTAATCTTTGTATTGTTCCAATTTTAGAATATGTGCTGCCAGAGCTAGCACTGTCTTTGTTTTCTATATTGATGCTATTGCTCAGACTAATTAATGCACAGTTAAGAATGTGCAATGATTGACCCAAACTCATTTCCTGGGAATCATCACAGGGCAAGTGTTATTTTTCTTAAAGAAAAGTATGAATAAACAAATGTTCTTATTAAAAAGAAGACAAGCGCAGTAAGTGGGACTACTATCTTTTTCCAGCACTATCTGGGATAAATTCTAAAGATCTTTAACATTTGTATAGATTGTACTAGAGCCAGACTTTTCTTCCCACATTTATTGATTCTGGTCAACAAATACAAATAAACAAACAAAGAAGATTCCATTTCCTTTTAAAAAATCCCTTTGTAGCTTGGAAAACTGACAAGCCACCTATTCCTATATCTCATGCTGGAAGGATAGAAAGGAAATTGTTGCTAGGATAAGACTTTGTATTTTATGTCAAATTGTATCTGGAAGCACATTTTAAAAGTGGAATTGTAACCCGCCCACCCCCCAAAAGCAGGGATTTGAGATGAAAATGCCAAAATAACTTTAATTATAGGTTTGTTGGGGGTGTGGCATTAAAATATCAGTCAGTGGAAAACTTCACATTGTTAATGTGTCACTCAAAAAATTTGAAATTTGTGTTATACCATTACTATTTATTTGTACATTCTTGGTCTCCAAAGCACATACTTGCTAGACAGGAGCCCAAATCACTATAACAAATGGTCCAATATTTTCATATTTCTTTTAAAATCAGAGTTAAATATATGTCATTGTTAACTTTCTTAATTTAAAACCTTCCTTCCTCTTTATGCAGATCTGTTGAAATTGCATGTGATTGAGTTATAGGCAACGCGTATCATATATAAAGGTAACCATTTTTAATTTATACTACAATCTTTTTATCTACAAAATTCAAAATAATGCTGTGGCATGGAGAAAAATATATAGTCACCTCTAACATCAAGTTACTATTTCTTACTCTGGACTTATTGTAGACAACAACTAGTTTTCTCTGTTCCCTCTCCCAAAGCTGCATGAAAAAGGAAACCATGGAAACTGGGCCACCATAAAGCAATGCTTTCTAACCTCAGCTGAGCTCTCTCTGATCCTCAGAAATGCTTTTACATATCCCTTGTTAACTAATTATTATAGGCAACCAGAGTGGCTGACTTAAACATTCATCCTCAAGGACCCACCCCATTGACTTCCTTCAACTTAACCTCATTCACAGGAGGGTGACCTACTGAGGAAGGGCGGTCAGCATGTGTTCTTTGCACTGATTCATTCAAACTAGATCTGGATCTTGGGATACCCATCTGACTTCACAGGTCTAGCATGTGAGCTGGCTTAAAATTTCCAAACAATGTAGCCCATGTACAAAATCCAACCTCCACCTGATAGTTTACCTTCTTTTTAGATCTATATGTGGCTGCCTGTCTTCAATGGACATTGATTTCAGTCCATCTCAATCTTTAACAGTATTTTAAAAAATAATACTATTTTAATCATCTACATGACAAACAAGGTGAATATGAACTATGACAATGTCAGAGGGTGCTGGAGCTCCTGGCCTAGTTTACCATTTTTCTTCTAGATTCCTTGAATTAAGTTTCTCCTTTTTATTGATAAGTTATCTGAATTTTGATAAAGTCCAGCAGGTCACTAGTTACTATTAGTATATTTCCCTTCATGTACTTAGGAAATTGTTATCAAAAACTCCTTTTTGATCCATTATTATATAATTTCTTTTTTTTTTTTTTTTTTTTTGGTTTTTGGGCCACACCCGGCAGTGCTCAGGGGTTACTCCTGGCTTCATGCTCAGAAATCGCTCCAGGCAGGCTCAGGGGACCATATGGGACGCCGGGATTCGAACCGATGACCTTCTGCATGAAAGGCAAACGCCTTACCCTCCATGCTATCTCTCCGGCCCCATTATATAATTTCTTTATTTAAGCACCATGGTTACAAACATTTTTGTATGGGCCGGAGCAGTGGCGCAAGTAGTAGGGCATTTGCCTTGCACTTGGCTAACCTATAACAAACTACGTTCAACATCCCATATGGCCCCCCAAGCCAGGAGCAATTTCTAAGCACATAGCCAGGAGGAACCCCTGAGCATCGCAGGATGTGGCCAAAAAAAAACAAAACAAAACAAAAAAAAAAAAAAACAAAAACAACAAAAAACATGTTCATAATTTGGTTTTAGCCAAAGATGCCTTAATGACATTTTGACTCTTTCTGCTAGTGTCCCTATTCTTATGTCTGAGAGCACAGCCAACTTTCCTTTATCCTTACCAAATTCCTCTGAGACCTCTCTCCCTACTATGATTTCTGCTTCTCTGTATATAACCTTGGTTTTCTTCCTTAATTTTCTCTCTATTATAATCTACCTTGACTAACATACTCTATGAGTCATGAGTTTTGACTCTGATCTTTCAGAAATTCTTCAATATCAAATCCACTGTGACTTACCAACTCTGATCTTGTTTCTTCTTGTCAGATCCAAAAATCTTATTCTCTCCTTGGGGATTTTGTTTTACATCTTCTCTCCTTCTGAAAATCTTCCTCCTACTGGAATAAAAACCTCACCTTTTCTGATAGATAATCCCAGAAACCCATAACACAACACAATTTTATTTTTTTCTTGTGATAATTTTCATGACTAGTATTAATCAATTAGGATTTTTGAGTGATGAGTCTCTGTTCTACAGTAATAATAATAGCAAAACTAGAAGTCTAGGAGTAAAAGACAGACTAGAAGCTAATTTAAGAAGTAAAATTAGTACTGGAGTGATTGCACAGCAGTTATGGTATTTGCCTTGCACAAAGCTGATCCAGGTTTGATTCCCAGTATCCCCACCCCAGCCTTCCAGAAGTAATTTCTGAACACAGAGCCAGGAAGTAACCCAAGAGCACCACCAGGTATGACCCAAAAATTAAAAAAAAAAAAAAAGAAGTAAAATTAAAAGAAATTGATGGCACTCTACATGAGTAGCAGATGAGAAAGTTCACGACAATTTTTTTTGTTTGTTTTATGGGGGGCCACACCCTGTGACACTCAGGGGTTACTCCTGGCTATCTGATCAGAAATCACTCCTGGCTCAGGGGATCGAACCACGGTCTATCTTAGGCTAGCACCGGCAAGGCAAATGCCTTACCACTCTGTGCCACTGCTCTGGCCCCTGGCAATTCTTATTTTATATTGGACACCAGGTGTATGCTGGGGTTACTAAGCAGAACAAAAAAAATTATAAGATAATAAAATGCAAGATTATAAAATAAGAAATATAATGTAGATGTTTCTGGCATCTCTTCCTTCTATAATTATCGTGTACAAGAATGTTGTTTTTAAAGCAACAACAATGCCAAAAAGAGAGGCAAATTTCAGGTTCTTAGTAGGTCATGCTCCAATGTCATTTTCAAGTTTCTGACTAGATGAAGCATAGTTAGTTACACTGTTATTTTTGTAACCATTGATCATCACAGATATGGGAAAATCACATGGAACATACAGGCAGGTTAAACCAGTATGAAGAGTGATCAGTCCAGGTTTGGTACGCAACTCAATAATCTAGAAAGGTGTTATAATAATCTTCTATAGTCCTATCAGTTTGACTTCGTTATACTGACTTCATTTAGCTGGCATCATAGACCAGAGTGAAGTGTGATGAAAGTAACTAGGAGGAAAATGCCCTCTAACCCCCAGGTATGGGAATTATATAAACAAAATGTCTCAATAAAAAAATACTTATTTTTGAAGACAGAAATGGGTTTGGTTAGTTGTGTCATAGCACTACATGCAGATAGAATGATTTACATATAAATAAAAATATAGATATAGAGATCATAAGAAAGTATTTGAAATTATGTTTAAGACATGGGCTAGACTGGAAATAGTAAAGCCAGTAGAGCATTTGCTTGGCAAATAGAAGTCTATGGTTCAATCCTTGGCACCACCGTTGGTGGTGCCAAACACCACTCAGGAGTGATCCTTGAGCACAGAGCCAGGAATAAGCCTTGAGCATCACCAGGTATGACCCAAATTTTATTTTTAAAAAATAAAATAGTTGACTATAAAAATTAAGATCACAAGGTAAATCCACAGACCAACATAAATACAACATAAAAAAGAATGCTATACTCTATAGGAGTATAACAGCTAAGAAGGGACTTATAGAAGCCAAGTAGGAATATCAAGAACAAGGGGCAGATTAGCAATGTCAAAGTATAAATGATGACTAAAATAAGACTTTTAATATGCTTTTGGCTATGGGAATTGTGCTATCAATGAATTTCAGGGGCCAGAATGATGACACGAAGCAGTAAGGCATCTGTCTTGCCAGGGCTAGTCTAGAACGAACCGCAGTTCGATCTCCTGGCATTCCATATGGTTCCCCAAGTCAGGACCTATTTCTGAGTGCATAGCTAGGAGGAACCCCTGAGTGTCACTGGGTGTGGCCTCCCAAAAAATGAATTTTAGAGACAAGGTAGAGGTGGAAGTCAGGTCATGTTAAGCTAAAAAGATAGATGTTATGTTACTCTCAAGTAATAAAGATGAAAATAAAAGAGGACAATAACTAAAGAGGAACACAATATATAAGTTTCGTGTTGACAAGAAAAGATGATAATTTTAGAGAAAAAAATTGATTTTCAAGGACTCCCAGACTAATACTAGATTCTTAGATTATTTTTCCCACTTTTATTTCTCATTTTTCTTCTCCTCAGCCTAAAAATCTCCAAATGGTGGTTTGAGATCGGAGCACAGCTCTGGAAGAAGAGAAAGTAGAGTAGGACCCCCCCCCAAAAAAAAAAAAAAAAACCCTTAGCATAACTGACTCAGCATTATACTTCCAGTGAGGTCCAGCTACTTCAACTACATACAATTGAAGAAAGAGTCAGCCACTTCCCCAGGTGCAATACCAGATGTTTACCCAGACCCCACCTGCCTTCCAGAGGAATGTCACCTGGGAATCAGAGGGGATCTGGGAAAAACTACATTTAAGAAGAGAAAGTATTTTATGTGCTTTAAATTAAAAGTCATAAAGTTTCAATCTCTCCCAAATCATTCTTTGTTCTCAACAAAAATTTTATCTATGCATTGACAATTCTTAATAGTGCAGTATAAGTAAATTTGAAATTTTTTAATTTTTTGGTGTGATTTATAAATTTATTCAGAGTTGGGTTTGTAGGCATATATTGTTTTAAGACCAATCCCACCACCAGTGTCCATCTCCCGCCACCAGTGTTCCCAGTGATACCCATGCTACCACCATCCTTGCCAGCTTGCCAACATAAGACCGGTTTTAAATTTTGATTTTTTTCTTTTATTAAAAGTAACATAATTTGCAAATATTATTAAAGGGACATACTAGGGTTTTCTTCTCTCTGGCTGCTTAAAGTACTCTTTTTGCTAACTAATATTGCTTTGTTAGTCTATTTTGTTTGGTAATTTTGAGACCTCAAAATCTGTGTAGATGCCTCTATCAAATGACTGGGAAGATCCCAATTTTTATTTCTTCCCCATTTTTTCCAGTCTTCTTCACATTTCTTTTTTCATCTGAATCTAGTACTCCTATTGTTTAGCAATTATTTCTCTTGTATCTTTGAGGAGCCATGTTATAAGGAAATAATGATTTCTTTAAAAGTCTTTGATAATTATTTTGAAATTTTATATTGTTTATTATTGAAGAATTCAGCAACTTTTGAAACATTATTCTGTTTATTATGTAAAAATAAATATATTTTATTGAATCTATTATTTTTAGCAGTGATTGCTGATTTTATTATTAGCTCTATTAAAAACATTATTTGACTAATAAACTTTGTAAAGTTAAACTCTAAAAACAATAATAAAAGCAGGGACCTGAGCAATAGCGCAGCAGTATGGACCTGGGTTTGATCCCCAGCATCCCATATGGTTCCCAAAGCCAGGAGAAATTTCTGACTGCATAGCCAGGAGTAACCCCCGAACATCACAGGGTGTGGGCCCAAAACAAACAAACAAATAATAAAAGCAAAGAGAAAAACTAACATCCCTAAAATATAAACACTGAATTTTGCTAAAATCATGTCATAATGTATCAGTATGTACATCAGTAATGTATCATAACATAATATCATATTTATAATATCATATTTTATCTTTCCTAGTGCATTTTGAGCACATAAAAATGTTTGTTTAGGGCCTCAGTTGCTAGTGTTAACAACCTTCATCTAGCTTCAGGCTCAATGTGGCGCTGTGATCAACATAGAGTTGGACTTATGCTGAAGGCTAGTCAATGAGATTTTTAAGTGCTTGATGGCACTGTTATTCAGAAGGCAGGAGCACTACAGAATACACTGCAGATAGAGGACAATTATTAAGTAGAGGTAATAGACTCTAAGACCACATGATGAAGACTCAGAGAATCTTCTCTTAGAATAAGGACTTGTAGATGAGTGGAAATCAGGGGCATCATTCTGGTCAAGGAGCTAGACATTGGGTATGATAGAGGTTGTAGCACACTGTATTGGTTTTGTGTTCTTTCCGGCCTTTAAGGAGACTTGTGGACAGAAAAGAGACAACAATGTAAAGGATCTGATTTTCAATCTCTTGGACAGTGTTATGCTGGAGACTGGAACACTGTGCTCTTCCATGCAAAGCATATGCTGGAGCCCTTTGAACCAGTTACTGCCTATTTTCCTAGGAGCAAGCATTCAAAAAGTCTGTCTAGAAAAATGACTTCAAGTGCTCTATAGAAAATGTCACCCCATTGTTGATACCCCTAGGCAGTGCCTTGCTATAGATCCCTAAGGAAAGTAGATATTAATATTTTCACATCAAAAACCATGTTTTCATAAGATTCCCTGGTGGGAACGCAAGCACCTGTAGCCCTGAAGCTTCTGCTTCAAGACTGGAAGAATTCCATGGAAATGTTCCCTGACTCTGGCAAGGACATAAATATTCTAATATCCTCTAAATATCACCCCATGATAGGTGAATATCTATGAGAGGAGTCTCTTGTGTATTGTCATCAGTGTGTCTACACAGCAGAACCTGCTAACAAACTCCATCAAGGGGAGACTTCTGGCCACATCCCTATAGACTGTTTTCATCTTCATCAACCCACACACTCCCCCAAAGCAGCAGGACATTGTGTGGAACACTTTGATTGGCATTTGGGGAGGAGCTGTTCCCAGCAATTGGAGGGGTGTGCACAGGCCTCTGAGAAGGACATACATTGAAGTTCCATGCAGGGCATCCTTCCCCCTCGAATATTCCTCACATCCCCTTTGCACAGTCCCAGAAGGCATTGCTTTCCCCAATCTCATCTTTGAGACCCCAAGGGTAGGTGGCCATCCCGTCAGTGTTTCTTTCCTCTGACCTCTACTCAGTGTCTCATCATGGAGATAGGGTTTGTTTTGGGAAGGGCATCATTACTCATGTCCTTTCCAGAGGAACCAATAAAACAGCATCTCAGTGCTGCCAACAAACATTCAGAGATCTCCATGTCCACCTCTGGTTCCTGACTTCCTGTTAGTCAGGTCACACCTTCCGCTTCTGGGGGCCTCTGAGCTCTTGACTGTCTTCATGCAAATATTCTACAACAATGGCAGGGACAAAGGGATGCTTTACACCTTCCCAAAAACTAAAATCCCCTCAATCTTATTCAAGGAGGTGAGGGAGCACCAGGTGTCTCCTCCAAAGGAGCTTCAGGAGGGGTATTTATGAGCTGTTGTTATTCCCCATATTTCCCCTGACCCTCACCACCACCACAGCCAGTGTCAGGAAAACCAGCAAAGTCAACAAGAACAATTTTTAATTTATTGGGTTAATTTATATTTGGAGATACACAACAACTAAAAATGTGTTGGAACACTTTTCTAATTCAGTTCCGGTGAGGATGTCATTCTCTGGCTGAGTGAGAACTGGGTTGGACCTGGTTTCTTTGTCGCCTAGAGGTGAATCAACATGGGAACCTCCAACTCCTTTGGTTTAAATTTAGCCAAGACTCCCATCCAGGAGTTTGGGGCTGGAAAAAGGGTGAAAGGGAAGGAACGGGAGGAAAGGTGGGGAAGGGGCTCTGGTGTTGGGAACCCCACATCTCCCTCCCTGGCAGCCTGTACCCTTCCTTCACAGTCTTCTACAGTTGGATCCAGCTGGAGATCTAAGTCCAGTGAAATGTACTACACCCAGCAACTCAATTAGCAGGCTGTGGACCACAGATGTTTAAAATGGTAAGAGGGTAAAAGACTCAATGAGTTCCATGAGCTGGGTCTAACACCAGTTTCTTAACAGGCATTGCCTAGCAATGCCAGCCAGCTTCACAACCAACTGAGCCTGGCCTCTGGGGCCCTCTGATACCAAGCAAGGCCCTGATCTCAGGGGCAAGCCCAGGGTATGCCTCAAGGTCTAGATAAGACATCCCCATATTGTAAAGGGAGTCTGGGGGTTGGAGGAAGAGTGCAAGAGAAGGGAAGGGAGGAAAGACATGTAAGTGATTCTAGTGTTGCTGAGCCATCACTCCTCTTCCTGGCAGCCTACACCCTTCCTTCAAGGTGTTTAGATTGACCCAGCTGGAGGTCAACTCCAGTGCAGTGTGCTACCATCAGTAAATCGTTAAGAAGATTTTGATCCTGAGGCGTTTCAAGTGATCAGAGTCAATAATGTTCATGATCTGTGCTGGGCATAGTCTGCTGCCAGACCTGGGCAATGCTGGAGAATGCCTGCCAGCTGTGAGAACCCCTGGGCCTGGTCTCTGGGGCCCTCTAGTAACAAACAGGGCCCTGACAGTTGCTGCAAGCCTAGGGTTCCTTGCAGGTTCTCAACACAGATGTCATCCTGTTGAAAGGGGAGTCTGGGGCTAGAGGAAGGGGGAGAAGAGCAGAGGGTGTGGGTCTGGTAGAGGCAGGGGAAGTAGAGGTCCTTCCCTAAAGAGAGGACCTTCCCCTGGGTGGCCTCAGAAGATGTGATAGCAGGGTCCGAGAGAGAATGGTGGCAGTCCAGTGGTGGGGACGCCTCTTAGGTGGTGACAGGAGCACTGAGAACAAGAAGAGTGGTTCACAGTTTTTGCTCTTCTATAGTGTTCTTTCTGCAGAGGACACAAAGCACAAGCATGTAGCAGGAGGGAGAGAAAAGGACTCCAGGGCCTGGCAGGGCCCCTACCCCAGCCTCGAGTCCATGATGTCACAATACCCCCCAATTGTCCCAGGGCCACCCGTCCCCATGGCTCCCAGGCCTTGTCCAGGGCCAGCAACCCCAGTACTGAATTGAGGAGGAGGAGGTGCAGGAAGAGGAGGAGGAGGAAGTGGAGGAGGAGGAAGAGGAGGAAGATGAGGAGGAGGAAGAGGAAGAGGAGGAGATGGAGGAGGAAGAGGACAAGAGTCACCTGACGATGATGGATACTAGCAAAGGCACCTCTCTTTCTCCTCCGAAGAACAGGAACCTGGATGCTGCAGGGAGGAGGGGTGCTTGTAAGGGTTGTCAGCAGAGCTGTGGTCAGAGGTCCAGGGTGATCTCAGGCTGCTCTTCCTTGAACCCCCGAATCTGCCCAATCTACACAATCACTCACACTGGCTCCTGCTTCTGGGCAAAAACCTGTCATACCACCCAGGGTCTCAAATGGGACCCGGGAGTCCCAAGAGGGACCCGTCATCCAAGCACTCAGGGAACGAGACCAAGTCCGGAGACACAAGCACCCTGCACTCCTCACCCCATGCCCACATGGGAGCAGCGGCCAATGTCCTTCAGGAATAGACCCAAGGATGGGTCAGTGGGACTCCCCAAAACCTCTCATGTCCTACCTGACTTTCCATCGGCTGCTCCTCCCTGGACCCTGGATTCTCTGGGGAAAGGTATCTACACTGATATCCTTGGAGTTAATGGTACTTCAGGTCAGGGAGAGCTAGGAAAGTTCACTCCTTACCTCTGACTAAGAGGGCTCTCCTCCTCGATGCCCTCCTTTGCTGAGAAGAAAGAGAGAGAGAAAGAGGTGGGGACTCTGGGCAGCTCAAAGAAACCCCTTCTGAGCAGCACAGGAAGACTTGTGTTCAGTTCTTGTTCAGTTTTTGTTCTTTTTAGTTTGTGTTCAGTATTGGGAACAATATTAAATGTCAAGGATGGGACTGATGATGGGACCCAGTGGGTGTATGCTTTAAGCATTACATCCAAATTCCTTATATTTTTATGGAAGCTAATGTCACAGAAGAAATACAAATACATGTCTATATTTTGAGTACTCTGTCTTTGAAACGAAATTTTATCTTAAGATGTTTAAGTGGAAAAATGAGAAATGCGCAGATTCTCTGAGTGACCATTTTGCTATGCTCATTTTTTACCAATTTTCCAGAATTAGAGAAGCTGTGCAAGCTTTCTGATCTTTTATCAAGCATGTTAATGAGCTAATTATTAGGAGGTATGGGAATGACCACTAAAAATCTGTTTTAAACGGTGATTTGACAAGCTCTCTAGGCTAAGGAAGCTAAAGATACTCATGTTTCTTCTTTACCTCATGCATCAGTATCTATTGCATCAACCTTTGATCTTGCTTCTTTTTAGTTGACTTTGAGAAGGGATCCCTTCTTTGTGCTGAGTTTTGATGTGGAACAATATAAAGAATTTTATGTGCAACAAGATATGGGTTGTATCAGATAGTGTTATTTTTTTCCAGTTAAGTTGTTAATAGGCACATCTGTGCATATTTAAAATGTATAACATGATGATTTTATTACAATTGCACCTGAAAAGTGTACCAGATTCAATTAAAATAGTCATAACTCACATGCTTGCTACCTGTGTGTATATTTGTGTGTGGTGGAAACAAAGACATCTTTACAAATTGTAGGTACACGATATAGCATTATTAATAATACTCACCGTGTTGTACTTCTGATTTCTAGAACATATTCCTTTGTATCTGAAATCATAAATCACTTAAACCAAATCTCTTTATTTGTCCTACCCTTCTGTTTCTGGTAACAGCTGATGATGACTTCAGCTTTTCTCTGTTTTTCAGGGGTTTTTTTTCTTTACTTTTTCCTTTTTTTTAAGGCTATGAATATTGCATATTAATTTTGTAGTCTACCATTTTGCATTATGAAACTATTGTTTCTAGAAGTTTTTTGGTAGAGTCCTTAGGGTTTTCTATATATATTAACATGTCATCTTCAAAGTGTGAGAGCTTGACTTCTTTCTTTTCTATCTGGATGCCCTTGATATCTTTTTTTTTTATTTTAATTTTTATTTTATTTATTTTTATTTATTTATTTATTTTAGTTTTTGGGTCAGTAGTATTTCAGGTACATAGTGACATTGAATCAGGAGCATTCCCACCACCATGTTGTCCTCCCTCCATCCCTGTTCCCAGCATGCATCCCATATCGCCCCTTCTTTGCCCCTGGGGCTGCTAGTATAAGTGGTCCCTTCTGTGTCTAGCCTGTTGTAGATTGGGTATTGATTCTGTTGTAGTTAGGTTTGGATTTGGTGTTCAAGTCTGATCATTTTTATTTGTACTCAATGTTCATATGACTGTTTGGTCTTGATGCCCTCTATTATTCCCCCCCCCTTAATGTGTGAGGCAGAAGAAGATGGTTCAAGTTATGTGGTTCATTTTGAAGGTAAGAAAAAAAAAAGAAAAAGATATCAAGGGCATTCAGGTAGAAAAGAAAGAAGTCAAGCTCATTTTCTTACCTAATTGCTATGGCAAGAACTTCTAGTGCTATGTTGAATAGGAGCGGTGAGATGGGCAACCTTGTCTTGTACCAGACTTTAGAGGAAAGGCTTTTAGTTTTTATCCATTGAGAAAAATATTTGCAATTGGTCTGTGGTAAATGGCCATGACTATACTGAGAAAAGTTCCTTCCATTCCCAAGTTGTTTAGAGTTTTTATCATGAATGGGTGTTGGACAATATCAAATGCTTTCTCTGAATCTATTGACATGATCATGTAGTTTTTATTTTACTTTTTGTTGATAGGATTTATTATGTTGATTGATTTGTGTATGTTAAGCCATCCTTGCATTTCTGGAATGAAGCCTACTTGGTCATGGTTTATGACCTTCTTGATGAGGCACTGAATCCTATTTGCTAGGATTTTGTTGAGGATCTTTGAATCTATGTTCATCAGTTATATTGTCTGTAGTTTTGTTTTATTTTGTTTTTGGCAGCAACTCTGTCTGGTTTTAGTATCAGGGTGACGTTAGCTTCCTAAAAACTATTTTGGAAGGTTTCTGTTTCTTCAATTTTCTTATGGGCCTGAAAACGATTGGTAATACTTCCTCTTGAAAAGTTTGAAAGAATTTGTTAGTGAATTGATCTGGACCTGGCCTTTTGTTTTTTGGAAGATTACAATTTTAATTTTCTCAATAGTGATGGGACTATTAAGATATGCTAGATCATCCTGATTTAACATGGAAGATTATAAGAGTCAAAGAATTAATCCATTTCTTCCAGGTTCTCATGTTTTGTGCTAAAGAGTTTCTAAAAGTAATTCTGATTACCCTTTGGATTTCTGTTTTATCTGTAGTGATCTCCCCTTTTCATTTCTCATCTGGTTTATTAAATTTTCTCTTTCCCTTTCTTTGTGAGTTTAGATAGTGGTTTATAAATCTTCTTTATTTTTACAAAGAGCCAACTTTTGCTTTTGTTGATCTTTTGGATTGATTTTTGAGTTTCAGCTTCACTGATTTGTTATTTTTTCTGCCTACTTATTTTGGGTTAATTTTATTGATTCTAATTTTGTAAGCTGTGGCAATAAGCTATTTATGTAGGCCCCTTTTTCCTTCCTGATGTGTGCTTGCAAAGCTATAAATTTTCCTCTTAGTACCACTTTTGCTGGGTTCCACTAATTCTGATATTTTGTGTCTTCATTGGCATTTGTTTCTAGGAATCTTTTTATTTCCTCTTTCATTTAATCTCTGACCCACTGGTCAGTAGTGAGCTGCTTAATTTCAGGTGTGAAAGTTTTTCTTCTGTATCCCTCTGTAGTTCACTTCTACTTTCAGTGCCTGCACAATTTCTATCCTCTTGATTTTATGGAAGTATGTTTGATGGACCAGCATGTAGTCTATCCTAGAGAATTAACCATGTTCATTGGAGAAAAATATGTATCCAGTTTTCTGGGTATGGAGAGCCCTATATATCTACTAGTCCACTTTTTCTATTTCTCTTTTCTAAGCTAGTATATTTTTCCTGGGTTTCAGTCTGGTTGACCTATCAAGGGGTGACAGGGCAGTGTTGATGTCTCCCACAATTATTATGTTGCTATTGATATCTTCTTTTAGATTTGTCAACAATTTATTAAATACTTTGCTGGTCCCTCTTGGGTGCATATATGTTTAAGAGTGTGATTTCTTTTTGTTGTATATACCCCTTTCTTATTAGGAAATGTTCTTTTTTGCCCATTATAACTTTTCTGAATTGGTGCATTTAGTCCATTGATGTTGAAAGAGATAATTGTCATGGTATTTAGTGCCATCTTTGTGTAGCAATTTGGTGGGTCTTTTTATCTGTCTTGTCTTAAAGTAGACCTTTCAGTTTATCTTTTAAGGCTGGCTTTTAGTCTGTAAAGTTTCTGAGCTGCTGTTTATCTGTGAATCTCTGTATTCTTCCTTCAAACCTGAAAGTGAGTCTCACTGGGTGCAGTATTCTAGGTGAAGCATCCAATCTTTGAGTTTTGTCACTATATCCCACCACTTCCTTCTGGCCATGAGGGTTTCTTGTGAAGGTATATTGTAAATCTTAAGGATGCTCCTTTGAATGTAATTTCCCTTTTTATCTTGCTGCTTTAATTATTCTATTCCTATCTGTGGGATTCATCATTGTGACTAGGATGTGTCTTTGGGTGCTTTTCTTCTGATCTCTTTTAGCTGGTACACTTCAGGCATGCAGGATTTGGTTGCATACAGTCTTTAGCTCTGGTAATTTGTCTTCATTGAGGTCCTTGACTGTTGATTCTTCCTGGGGATTCACTTCCTGGGTTTCTGGGATTCCAATGATTATGTTATTTCTATTAAATTTATCAAAGACTTCAATTTTCATCTGTTCACATTCTTTGAGTATTTTTTTAATTGTCTGATCATCTGTTTTAAGGCTCTTTACCAATCTCTTCTGTTGTATGGAGTTATTCTGCATCTCATCTTCCAGCTCACTGATTCTGTCCTCAGCACCTATTACTCTGTTGGAGAGACTTTCCATTGAGGTCTTTATTTTATCTATTGCGTTTTTCAGACCTTTTATTTCAATTGGGAGGTTTCTGATTTCTATCTTTGTGGTCTGGTCAGCTAGTTCTATGTTTTCTTTTGAGTTCTATTAATATCCTCCATATTTCTTCTCTAAACTTCTTATCTGAGAGGCTAACTAGCTGTTCGTACTTTTTGAGTCATCAGAGCTTCCATCTTTATTCTCTATGCATGATCTTGTCCTGCATTGTTTCTTTATGACACGCTTTTAGTGTGGTTTTTACTACATATTGTGGTGAGGTTTCTAGGCTAGAATATGTGCACAGCTGCAAAGCGGAGCTGCCGTGTCGAAAAGCAGCCCTTAACATGGGCTTGGATGGTGGATGGAGGCCTTTGTTCTTATGCCCCGGCCACGTGGCTCCATCCCCCATTAATTGGCAGGTGATTATCTTCAGGTGGTCACGGCAGGTATTGAACTCACTCACAGGCAGGCTTCCAGAGAGATAACATCTTTATTTCCCTGGCCAACATCTGTGTGGCCTATATCATAAACCTATTTAAGCATTAGCCATTCTTAAGCTAACCCTGCATCTTACTTCTTTCATCCATGTCACCTTCAACCTCCATCCTGGTAAAAGACTAAAATGACCTAATCCCTTGGCCCAAAGGCCTTATCTAACCTTCCCAAGACCACTCCCAGGAATGGGCAGGGTCTTGCAGGTAAAGATACATGTAATATCTGCTTCCCAAGACCCCTCCCAGAAATGGGCGGGCCTCAGGTAGATACACCTAAATCCAGGGTGGGGTCACACTGCTGCACTCCTGGTGGGTGGAGACAGCCTACCTTGTGATGAGCCTTGAAGAGATTATGTTCCCTGGTGCCTTTCTTGGCTTCCTCATGCAGGAAAGCCAGAAACCAGGCAGGGAGCAAAGCAGAGGCCTTTTATACTGTCCTAAATTTGATTGTTAAAATTTGGGTCAAACTTCAAATTATTAAATACAAAATTGTTTCAATAGCCTTTGATATCATACAAAATTAGGAAAGATTAGGTGGGGAGGATTAGTCTTCAGAAATAATTTAACATTCTCCTTATGTCTTAAGCTTCTCAGAAACAAGAAAAACTGTTTTGGATCATTTCCATCATTGTCTTTCATTTTGAATTTTCTTGATCCAAGTCTATTTAGTTAGTGCCTATATGACAATTACCAGCACAAGAAACAGGTCAACTGACTGTGTGACCTTAAGTCAGTCATTCTACTTGTCAAAATTTTAAGTATTCTCTGTATTCAACTGAAATTCAGTGCCACTGTGAAATCAAATCTCATTTTATATCTTTAAGACAGGTCCAATATACTGCAAACCTCTTGGAAATATCTTTGGAGTTCTAGAGGAAGATGCTAATTTTTTATTTGAATTCACAGCAGAAAGTTGAGTTGTGGAGCTTTGGGGGAGCTTTCAAGGTCTTTCTAAATAAAGGAAAGATTGAATAATGTTACTGCAAACTGCTATTGTAATTCATTCTTCCATAAAGATTACCACTGTTGTACTAGCAAGTTCAGCAAGACCTTGGGTTATCAGCCAAATAAATGCCACTTCAGTAAGCTATTGCTGCCTGGGGCCAGCTTTAACTTGCACTGTCAACTTTTTTCCTGTCTAAAGTTCTACTGTAAGTTTTGCATTCATAAACCACATTCCCCCTGGCTTTGTTGCTTGCCCTCTTATGACTTTTCCCCTCCTCTTAATTGCTAGAGACCCATGTGTATACTAACACCTGATAGCTTCACCCAATGATGTAAAAGAGTACCATTGAAATAATTTTTTAGGTAACATTAAATGTAAAAAGCCCACTGAACAATTCCCTACTATGTGAAAACTGTCACTGTATCTTTACAGAACTGAGAATTAAATTCAAAAGAGATGTGCTCAAAATCATATGACTTTGGCTCCTACATAAGTTCAAGAGACAATAGGGAAGACAAAACTTTGTAACAATTTTTTTAAGTTTGTGGTTCTATGCAAAATTTCACCAACTTTCCATCACTTGAACTAAATTCAAAATGGACTCAGAAATGCGGTACTTTGTCTAAATGAAAATAAATGTTGTTTCAACAGTCTATTTCCCCCTTTAAATTGATGGGTAAGTGTACAACAAAGAAAGACAACAAACAACATATACATATGCATCTAAAAAAAGGAAAAAAAAATGCCACCCACATGCACAGAATACCACACACAGTTGCTTTATGAAGAAAAGTCAGATGCCATATAGAGTAACAATTGAATATCTCTAACATTTTTTCTACCCCATACAAATTAATCTGCTAAAGTGCAACCAGTTTATTTTTGCAAGTGTTTCTCTCCATTATGCTGTCAAGTATAGATTAAGGATATATCTTATGAGTATTTTTCATATGACTATTTCTCTTCATCCTACTTAAAACATGGCCTCACAAATCCATCTTTGATTCATTGGCTTTTGAAAATTCAGAAAGTGTCTTCTTGCTTGAAGGAAAATGAGTAGAATAGCTTCTCAGAAAAATCAATGAGCATTAGTAGATAATGGGGATTGAGAGTACAAACCTCAGAAACCTAACACAAATTCTCTTAAGGATATTCAATTCTTATACAATATGGGAGTGACTGGCATTGCCCTAAGATGTCTTCTCTGCATCTTAAGTGATCCTAGAGCAATTTACAAGAAATTGTGGGAGTTGATGCCTTTAAAAACATATCCTAGTTTCACATAACTGATAAAGACAAATCTGATTCATTCGCATAAAGTAGATTTTTCTTATTTGAAGAAGAGATTCATGTTCTTATATCAAATAAGAATATTCCTTACTGTTGAGAACTGGTAATAACTATGTTCTCTATCCTACCTCCCCCTCCCCATTTTTTTTTTGGTTTTTGGGCCACACCCGGTGTTACTCTGGGGTTACTCCTGGCTGCCTACTCAGAAATAGCTCCTGGCAGGCACGGGGGACCATATGGGACACCGGGATTCGAACCAACCACCTTTGGTCCTTGATTGACTGCTTGCAAGGCAAACGCCGCTGTGCTATTTCTCCAAGCCCCCTACCTCCCTTTCTTACCTTATTCTATTTTTCCAACTCTCTGCTACACATTTATTTACTTAGCAGGTATTTGTTGGGCACTTAACATATGCCATACTGTTCTAGATATGAGAAATATAGTAATATAAATATTCTTGTTTATATTTCTTATTTCTCAGATTTATAAACATGTGAGCCAACTCAGAAAAGCTGTCTAGTTTCCCCAACCAAATAATAGAAATCCTTGGTGATCTTCACTTTCACTAAAAAATTGTTCTTATTTATTATAGCAAACAAAGGTCTTCAATGATTATATTCTCATTTACCCAAACCATTGATATATAGCAGTAGGTGCTAGAACATAGGCTTCAAACTGGACACAGCAAGATGGTAGTAACCTTACAGTCCTTAGCTTGACAGGAATTATATATACTTTAATGCCTTTTATGTAAACTAACAATTGGTATTCTAAATTAAATTTGCATTTTGGAAGTCTGCTGATAACTGAGAGTTGGTTATTTGTTCTTTTTCTCAGTCCAAGTATTTCTCCTGCTGCACTTAAGTATAAACTCTAGGGATAATGGGATATTTCTCAAAAATATGCTACTGCCCAACTTGAAAAGGGTAAGCTAGACTTGGACGTGCATCTGACTATTCTCACAACATTTTTTATAGTCACAACTCCTGCTATGTTTTCAATTAGCTACAGCAACTGAAATTAATATCCTACTACACTTTTTTGATCGTGCTTTAATTTAACCAACAATAATGATCAGGGTATAAAATAGCCCAAGTCCTTTGTTTAGAGCTTGGTGACTAAAACCATATGACTGACCTCAACCCTTTGGGGAATGGACATTCATAAAGTATTTACATACTCAATTTTGTTATTTCCCTGTTGCTTTTTTGTTCTATGTGGCTTTGTTTACTCACTACATGTGGGGAGTGAGACTAGAGCCAGAGGTTTTGCTTTACTTTCTGGAATTATAGCATTTGAGAATGTCGCCCCATTTGTCATCTATTATGCCTCTTTTCAGTTAAGTATTTATTCTAGAAACCTTTGGCCAAAGTGTACACAAAAATTAGCAAATTTTTCTTTTCTATTGTTCTGTTTGTGAGTGTGAGTCAGCAGATAAATAGATACATTCTTAAGTGTTGATATCTAGATCACCCACCTAGAGTGAGAGATTGACAATCTATAATCTCAATAACCTGAAGGAAGCACACAGTTCCCTGGCAATAGATATTTAACATTCCTTATCAGACAAACATACTGTGGTTTTGAGCCAGACCTTCCTAAAAGCAAATCTTACTTTTACCTCTTATTATGGAAGTTGGAAAGTTGCTTGCTTGGTTATAACTATGAGCTTTAGCCAACTCAGTTACAACTGAAAATATATATGCTTTTATTAAAAATTTATTATTGATCTTGCAGGGTGAATAATGAAGATTAAAAGTAATATGTGTAATGAGCGGGACACAAAACCACTGTAAAATATTCACAACATACAAACATTATTGGTTTTACCATTATTATCTCTTCTGTTCTCTGCTATTTGCCTTGTTCTCATCACCTGACTTTACCCCTTCCCCTTGATCTTTGTTTCTTGTTTTCTCATCCTCCTGTTCTCTCTTTCCTCCTTCCAATATCTTGGTTCTATAGAGGGCATCTTAGGCATTGATCTGTCCCACCAGAGACAACAGTGGTCCAAACTTGGTTCTCCACAACCAACCAAAAAAGAAACAAAAAAGAATGCCATCCAAGAAATATTGTCTAATTTGAAATTTTTTCTTATGTGCTCAATGAATGCAATAAGGCTGAGATTCCCCTAAAGCCTAAAGATGTTAAATGTGTTTTCTTTGAGTAATATCAATCCTCAGAAAGGTATTACTCTTCTCTTATTTATATACTTATTTAGAAAACACTAATAATGTGTACTTTGTTCCTCTCTACTAAAGATGAACTTGTAAAAATGTCTTTCTTAATTGTCTTTGTATTAACTCACTCCACAGATATCTGAGGAAAATACAAAGTGAATGACATACAATCTTGTGTGAAAGATATATCACACTTTTTTTGTGTGTGTAAAGCTGTATCTGTGAATTTAACTGATATATACTGTGACTCTGACTTTATTGACCTATCCTTCATCTTAGAAGTTTCAGTGATAGGGCCAGGAGATAACTCATAGAGTTAGAATCCATGCTTTCCAAGTATGAGATCCCACACACTGAGATCACATGGTTCCCTGGCACTGCCACATGTAGTCCTAGAAGTCTCAAACACTGTCTTGGTTATGACCAAAAGTACATCCCAGACCAGCTGAAGCATTTTTGGGTGAGGTCCCTCAAATAATGTAAAGAGGTTAAAAATAAAAGATTTTTGGCATAAAAACTGTTTATACACTATTTATAAGAACCCTTGACCTTTGATTACAAAACTGAGATTACCAAGCAAGGAGGACAGAGGAATGTGGAAAGGAAGAGGTGGATGGATGGCGAGGGCATGGTGGGGATGGTAAAAGTACAGTATCTTTTTACATTAAAATAATACATTTTAATACTTTAGTAACTATTACATAAATTACAATAAAATAAAACATTTTAAAAATATGTTTGTCTGACTTACAAATTATGTTGTAAATGTATATTTATAAATGTGTGCCTGTTTGCAAATTTGACCTCAAAGCATAAACCCAATTAAAGAAAGGATCTCTCTTAACTTAGTGATCTGTTTTTGTTTGTTTTGGGGCCACATACAGTGGTGCTCAGGGATTACACCTGGCTCTACACTCAGAAATCACTCCTCGTAGGCTCGAGGGCCTATATGGGATGCCGAAAATCAAACCTGGGTTCGTCCTGGGTTGGCTGCATGCAAGGCAAACACCCTTGCTGTCCTATTGCTCTGGCCTGTTAGTAATTTTTAAATTAAAATTTATTATAATTTTAATATGTAGATTTATGTTTATACATATATAGCATATGCTATAAAAAGAACACTCCCTTTACCAGAGCAACCTTTCCGCCACCAAAGTTCCCCATCCTCCTCCTCCTTCAACCACTCCCTGTATTTGAGACAGGCATTCTATTTCTTTCACTACCATTGTCATGATAGTTTGGATCATGGAGTTTAAATAAAGATAATATTAAAATATAAAATAAATAAGACAAAAGGAATTTAAAATTTAAAATTTAAAATTTAATTTTTTTTTAAAAAAGAAAGTAGTATATGCTTGCTTTAAACATTTAGAAGATTATAGGGCCAGACCGATATCACAGTGGGTAGGGCATTTGCCTTGCCCACTGTTGACCTGGGTTCCATCCCTGGCATCCCAAATGGTTCCAAGTTTGCATGAATTAGTGTCTGAGCACAGAGCCAAAAGCATTGACATTATCTAGCACTAATTTCTATTAACAATTTAGAACAACTTCTTTTGGCACAAATACAAAAATATAAAAGCCAATATATATTGTCATATATAGACAGTGATTTTATGAAGATAAATATTATTAAAATATTTAATAATATTTTTATTTAATAAAAAATAAGAATATTAATAATAAAAGTCTCGATTCACAAAGAGCATACAACAATTTTAAATTTAAATTTAAATAGGTTTGTGTTAGCTTTTTTTTTGTTTTTGGTTTTTGGTTTTTGGGCCACACTCAGTAACACTCAGTGGTTACTCCTGACTATGCGCTCAGAAATCTCTCCTGGCTTGGGATTGAACCTCGGTCCATCCTAGGCAAGTACATGGCAAATGCCTTACCACTTGCGCCACCGCTCAGGCCCCAGGTCTGTGTTAGCTTTGAAAGATATGAATACACATACAAACGTATTTGTATGTATTACATGTTTATTTGTATATGTATTAATAAATATAATATGTATATCTTCACATATTATAATACACTTCTCCCAAAAATTGATAGATTAAGCAAAGAACAGCAAAAATATAGTTTTGAACAACAGAAATAGTCTGAACAAAAGGACAAATTAAAGAAATACGCATCTCTGTCAAACACACAGAATTATTTTACAAATTTGATCAGGCTTTAGACTTATATCAAGTCAAAAGAAGTTACTGATAAAAAATAAAATTGAAGCTTCTTATGATATTAATAGAGATAATGCAAAAGTATTCCCTAACAACAAAAGTAGGAAGTCACCATATTTGTACCGGACCAGCTCCACAGACTCACTCTGTCCTCAAAAGAATGTAAACCAAGCCATAAAATATTATGGGTTCATGAGCCACTGAGCTGAAAGTTGGCATCTTGGAAGGAGAGGGTGGGCCAAGCCCGTACTTCCGGGAGAACTGGCAGTCATAACTCCCATACAAAACACAGTGTCAGCGAAAGTGATTTGATTTCCTGGACCATGCAACAACTTCATTAGTTTAATACTGTCGTCTCCATAGGGACACACTAGTACAGAAGCCAATGTGTAGCTGAAGTGTCAGAAATAAACCAAGTAGAAGAATGGTCAGCTAGTGACAAGAGTTTAACAAACTTTCTGATGAATTAATGATCTCATTGGAGATAGAATAATTTTTACAAATATGCTGCCACTGTACTTCTTCTTTTTTTCTCCCATCATCTTTTTTCTTTTTTGTTTTTTTTCTTTCTGTTCTTTTTTTTCTTTTTAACAATTTATCTCTTTTTTTTTATCTAGAAACAAACATAGTATGATGAACTATGTCAACCTAAATGATACGTATACTTTTAATAGAGTAAATTAAAAAAATATAGTAAAGTAAATTTAAAAGTTTAATTTAAAAAAAAACCTGGGGCCGGCATGGTGGCACTAGAGGAAAGGTGCCTGCCTTGCCTGTGCTAGCCTGGTAAGGACCTAGGTTCCACCCCCCTGCATCCCATATGGTCCCCCAAGCCAGGCGCGATTTCTGAGCTCATAGCCAGGAGTAACCCCTGAGCGTCACCGGATGTGCCCCCCCCAAAAAAAACCTGAAGCCAGTGTGATAGCACTGCAGTAGAGAATTTGCCTTGCATATGGCTGACCCAGGACGGACGACAGACGTGGGTTCAATCCCTGGCATCCCATATGGTCTCCTGAGCCTTGCTAGGAGCGATTTCTGAGTGCAGAACTAGGAGTAACCCCTGAGCATGACCAAGTGTAACCCACCCCCCCCAAAAAAATAAAAATAAATGAGAAATAGCAATAAACAATGAATAAGCAAGAGTATAAATAAAGAAGATATGAATAGATATATAAATTTAAAAACTTAATAGTGTAGGGGTAGAAGCTATAGCATAGCAGTAGGGCGTTTTCCTTGCACACTCAGATCCAGGATGGACCTGGTTCAATCCCCGGCATCCTATATGGTCCCCCTAGCCAGGAGCAATTTCTGAGCACATAGCCAGGAATAACCCCTGAGCGTCACCAAGTATGGCCCAGAAAAAAAAATAATAGTATAAATGCTAATACATTTTAAATTTATGTGAAATAGATAAATTCTACAAATATACAATTTAGCAAGAGTGAGGAAAGATTATTTTTAATTAAAGGAAAATCTGAATAAGTAGGACTGTGAAAATATATTAAAGTGTTTTGCCTAAAAAAGTAATGTTAGTAACTTTTATGTTAGAAAACATTACATATAGTTGATGCTTAAGTATCTTCATTAATAAGTAACATAAAAAGTATAGATGTAAAAATTTGGCTAGGATGTTATGTTACTATATTATGTTATATCAGTTTACCTCAATATGTTAATCAATTTTGTCTCTTGAATAAATTCTTACAATAAAAAAATTTGGCTAGGTACAGAAAAAGCATTCAAAATCAATGAAACATTAATTCATTATTCAAAAACAGTAAAACACCCTTAGCAACCAGGAATAAACAAATCTCTCTAATTCTAACAGAGAGCAACCACGAGGATGTGTTTAATGGCAAAGTGTTAAAAATATTCCTTTGAAATATTTTCACACCTCTCTTATAGCTCTTATTATGACTCGAAATGATCTATTTTCATGTTTGTCCCTCTTTTCTAGCTCCCCCTATACTGCCCTCAAGGCTTAGTACAGTTCCTGGCACTCAGCTGGCATGCCATTCGTGTTTGTTGAATGAATGGATGAATGAATAAAGCAGAGTCCCTTAGTTCTAAAATGCAAGTTGCATAAAGGTCACCAGGTAAGTTCTGATCCTCCAGCTGTATCCACTTAACACTCAAGGACTCTTTGAGAGGAATTTGAGTACTGTGAATGTGTTGCCCTGTGATATTTAAGACATTCCAGATGGAGTTTGTACCTTCTGTAAAAACATCATATCCCCAACTTGTTTTCATTTACTTAACCTTTCTGAGAATCAGTTCCTTCCCTTGTCAATTGAAATAATAATAATAGTTTGTCCACCTCACAAGATGCTATGCAAATTAAATCATTAGCTCAGCACTTGTCATCTACTAAGTATATATATTGGCTATAATTGTATAGTTGCAACTATTGGAGTTATTTTACATATTCATGATATTTAATACAGTCCTCATTCAGGAAAGAAATTTTTCAAAAATCTTTTTTAAAATAAATACATAATTTCTATACTAGAATCTACTTGTGATTTTTATACAACTTTCATTCACTTTATAAAACTTAGATTGTCGGGGCTGGAGAGATAGCATGGAGGTAGGGTGTTTGTCTTGCATGCAGAAGGATGGTGTGACCCAAAAATCAAAAAAAAATCTTAGACTGTCAAAGCACAGTATGAAGGAAAATCAAGCTACATTATAGCAGAGATCCTCTCATAGACTACATCATAGGATGAGTATGTACTCACTGGACTGTAGTCATTGGCCTGAAAGGGCAACCTACAGAATCAAGGACTTGAGGATTCTGGGATGAGCAGAATGTTATTGACAAATGAAAACCCCATCTCAGGGCTGACCCATGGCACAGCTGTCCAGCAGAAGACATGGCCCATCCTTAAAGATTGTTAATAAAAAGGAGAATGGATTTGAAAGAAGAGACCCTTATATTGAATGGATGAGGATAGTAATAAATTAAAATCAAAATCCTTCATTAGGAAAGATATCAGGGATGCATAAAAGTAAAAAGTCTCAAATCCCAGAAAAATGTTTTATATACTATGAAAATTAATTTATAGAATAAGTATGCCTGAGACTAAGTAGTAGACTATGTTAGCAGACATATATGTATAATAACAGCATATTATTTAGAGTTCAAACTAGAATATTAATGTCTCAAAAATATAGTAAACTTCTATCACCCTGTCTAGTAGTTCAGGTTTTTGTTTACTTTATTTTAGAATAATGTTTGAAAACCTGCTACCTTGAGATTTTTAATTTATCAAAATAGAAATCAGAAATTTCTTCATCTCCTTAGCTACAGAACTGTACACAGAAACCTAGACTCTACTGGGCAAATGTGGCATTTGAGCCTTACCATTAAAAGTAAGTAGCATGGGCCCGTAGAGATAGCACAGTGGCGTTTGCCTTGCAAGCAGCCGATCTAGGACCAAAAGGTTATTGGTTCGAATCCCAGTGTCCCATATGGTCTCCCGTGCCTGCCAGGAGCTATTTCTGAGCAGACAGCCAGGAGTAACCCCTGAGCACCGCCGGGTGTGGCCCCAAAACCAAAAAAAAAAAAAAAAAAGTAAGTAGCATGAAGGGAAAAGCTTATAAAAAGTCATCAATTGTGTCTAGACAAACATGTCTAAGACAGGAAGACAAAGATTCAATTGTTTATGCCTTTGTACCATTGCTGATGATATATAAGTAAGATATATCTTACTAATGTATTAATTGTGGAGCTGAGGTACGGGGTACTGAGAATTCATCATAGCTTACCATTATTCCTAGTTTGGTAGCCTTTAGACAGTGTCTCTGATCCAACACCACACTGGAGCTCTTCTTCTTTGCTTAAACCAGATTCTATTCTAGCTTGATTCTATTCCTCCAATTGACTATACTATAAGGTAGAATTAGACCAATACCTGAAATAGGCTCAGTCCAAAGTTCTGTGATTTGA